>NC_133361.1:28495646-28672870 GCF_049309525.1 Garra rufa
AGGAAATTAAGTAAAGATCATGTTCCATGAAGATTTTTTTGTAAAATTCCTACTATAAAAATATCAAAATGTAATTTTTGATTAGTAATATGCACTGTTAAGAACTTAATTTGGACAACTTTAAAGGTGATTGTTTCAGTATTTTGATTTTTTTGCACCCTCAGATTCCAGATTTTCAAATAGATGTATCTCGGCCAAATATTGTCCTATCTTAACAAACCATACATCAATAGAAGGCTTAATTAGTGAGCTTTCATATGATGTATACATCTCAGTTTGGTCAAATTTACACATATATCACATATATGTAATATTATATACTGTACCATTCAAACATTTAAAGCTTGGAGTCAGTATAATTTTTATTTTTTACTTTTTTGATGATGATAAAGATGATAAAGACATTTATAATGTTACAAAAGATTTATATTTCAAATAAATGCTTATAGATGAATAATTCATCAAAGAAACCTGAATAAATTAAGAAATTGGAAATTCTACTCAGCTGTTTTCAATATAATAATAGTGATAATGATCATAATTATACTAATAATAAATGTTTTTGAGCAGCAAATCAGAATATTAGACTGATTTCTGAAGGATCATGTGACTGGATTAAATTACATTTGAAAATATATCGAAAAGGTTCAATTTAAAACAAATATGTCAAAATCTTACTGTTTTGCTGTACTTTTAATCAAATAAATGCAGGCTTGGTGAGCAGAAGTGACTTCTCTGGAAAAAAAGTATATATATATATATATATATATATATATATATATATATACTACCGTTAAAAAGTTTGGGGTCAGTAAGACTTGTAATAGTCTTTAAAGAAGTCTCTTATGCGCATCGGCTGCATTTATTTGATTAAAAATACAGAAAGAAACAGTAATATTGCAAAATGTTTTTACAATATAAAATAATGTTTTTTTATTTATTTTAACATAGTTTAAAAATTATTTTTAGAATTAATTTATAGTTTAGAATGTCTCCTGTGATGAAAAGCTGAATTTTTATCAGCTGTTACTCCAGTCTTAAGTGTCACATGATCCTTCAGAAATCATTCTAATATGCTGATTTATTATTAGAATGATCAACAGCTGTACTGCCAAATATTTTTTGGAACCTGATTTTTTTTCAGGATTCTTTCATGAATAACAGGTTTAAAAAGTACAGTGCTGATTCAAAATATAAATATTTAATAACAATGCAAATTATTTATTATTAACTTTTAATAAACTTTTAATTATTAACTTAATACATCCTTGGTGAATAAAAGTATTAATTTCTTTAAAAAAAAAGAAAGAAAGAAAACAGCTCGCTAGGTTTACAGATGCAGCCAATAGTCACAGAATTTTAGAGCTTGGCAGGAGTTTCCAAATCTCGAACTAACAATTAACAGAAAAGCTGTTAACTTAATGGCAAAACATAAAACGCCACAAAGAAAAAAGAAATATTATTAACGAGGTTTCTCCAATCTGTAAATCATCTACGGATTAAACGGTGCAAAGAGCACTTTAGGTGAGCCTCTTTCTAGTCTGTGTAAATGAATATCGCAGATGTTAAATATTCAGCAATGCATTTGCACTCAACACCCAGGGCACTTGCCAGTTCTCAAAAATAGCTGCTAATGATAACAACACTCCGAAGAACTGGGCTGTTCACTAACACAAATGGCTGTCAGAATCTGTAATGGAGAGGGGGGAAGCGGGATGCTGATGATGCTGTATTTAAAAAAAGCAAACAAAATAGACGGGAAAAGAGAGAAGGGCGTTTGAAATGCGGCACATGGTAATGTATTAGGTCTGCCGGTGCTTCTGAACACCTTGCCGACGCAGTTCGCATAGAGACAGCTTTCACGGCTGCTGAGCAACGTGAAAACGGAGTGAAGTTAAGCTAAAAGCAAACAATAAATATTGTAGTTGTCCCTGGAGGCTTGGGAAGCTGAGGGAGGGATAAGCCCTCAAAAATATTTGCTCGGGTTGAAGTGTAGCCTATTTCGAGGCCTCAAATGAAATAATAGCCTCGCTTTCTGCGCAGCGCGAGAACATTTTGGCCGCTATTCAAGCAACGATGGAACATAACGAGCTTTTCTCAAACACAGAGATTACAAACGTGAACATGAACCTGTTATCATTGGAACTGACGCACTAGTTTAATGTGAATATGACACATTTAGCGCATTTATAAGACTAGCTTACATTCCACCTGTTTACATTCACTTAAAGGAGTAGTTCACTTTTGTAGTAGTTCAGTTGTCCCCTTGTCATCCAAGATGTTCATGTCTTTTTTCTTCAGTCGTAAGGAAATTGTTTTTTGAGGAAAACATTTAAGGATTTTGAACTTCCAAAATGCAGCTTTAAATGGCTCTAAATCAGGGGTTTTCAAACCTGTCCTGGAGCCTCCCCTGCCCTGCACATTTTGCTTGTCTCTCTCATCTAATACACCTGATTCAAATCATCAGCTCATTAGTAGAGACTGCAAGACCTGAATTGGGTGTGCCTAATAAGGGAGACATACAAAATGTGCAGGGCAGGGGAGGCTCCAGGACAGGTTTGAAAACCCCTGCTCTAAATGATCACAGCCGAGGAAGAAGGGTCTTATCCGGTCTTATCTAGCAAAACGATTGGTTATTTTGTAAAAAAAATAATAATAATAATAACAATTTATATAATTTTTAACCTCAAATGCTCATCTTGTCTAGCTCTGTGTACTCTGTGTAGAGATTAAAAAGTATGTAAATTATAAATGTTTTTAGAAAATAACCAATCATTTTGCTAGATAAGACCCTTCTTCTTCGGCTGGGATCATTTAGAGCCCTTTGAAGCCGCATTTAAACTGCATTTGTGTAGTTCAAACTCAGGGGCATCATAAAAGTCCATTATATGGAGAGAAATCCTGAAATGTTTTCCTCAACAAACAATTTCTTTACGACTGAAGGAATATACATGAACATCTTGGATGTCAAGGGGGTGAGTACATTATCTGTAAATTTTTGTTCTGAAAGTGAACTACTTCTTTAAAGTAATAGCTCACCCAAAAATATAAATTCTGTCATTATTTAAAATATTGAGAAAATTGCCTTTGGAGTTGTCCAAATAAGGTTCTTAGCAATGCATATTACTAATCAAAAATAAGGTTTGAATATATTTATGGTAGGAAATGTACTAAATGTCTTCATGGGACATGATTTTGAATTCATATCCTAATGATTTTTGGCATAAAAGAAAAATCGATCATTTTGACCAATACAATGTATTGTTGGCTATTGCTACAAATATACACGTGCTACTTATGACTAGTTTTGTGGTCCAGGGTCACATTTACTCACCCTCATGTCATTCCAAACTTGTATGACTCTTACATTCCACATAAACAAGATTATATTGTTAGTAATGAAACAGTTTGGTTCCTACTGACAAACAATAAACAATGCAAGTCAACAGGAACCAACAATGTTTGGCTATAACATTGTTCAAAATGTTTAAGATTTACTGTGTAATTGGTATTTTAAATAAATAATAGGTGTGGCATAAATGTTTAAATTATGGCTTTTGATCTATCAGCCACATGTGGTCCACATAGGGGCCATTGCTCTTTACAGAACTCAGCCATATAAGAATACCACATAAGATCCATATAACAGCCACATCTGTTTTCATGATTTGGCTCATTTTAGGTTGGGTTATGGCACTGTTTTGGTTCGGTTCTGGGTAAAAAGATGTGGACCAGTTTTGGGCCGGGGAACCTAAACTTATCTGGGCCACACTTTAGCTGTTGGTATGGGCCAGATCCGGCCCAGAGGAAATTTGCTGACTGGGTCTTCTTTGGTGTGAATTTTTTATTTTTGAGTGGACAACACGGTTTACATGTATCGCTACCCAAACTACAGTGATTCCATTGGTAACCACGTCAATTATTTATAAAAGTAATTTAGTGAAGTCCTTTAAAAAGGCTCTAGAATTGCCTGTTTTGCCCAAACAGGAAATCATCTGTATCGCTTCATATTTTTAAAAGCATGGCCCCATCTTGTGGTCACTATTTGATATTACACTGCTTGCAGCAAAGAAAAGCTCAACCCCAAACTAAGCAAATAAAATGAATCCAAATAATAATAATATCAAGGACAAATTTGAGGTTAGACCTCTAATGCAGGTCTATTTTTTAATCATAATTCAACCGCCAACTTACATTGGGGAGACAATGTTATGAATACAAATGATTCTTCAAAGAAATGCATTCTTTAAAATAATAATAATAAAAAAAAAACATTCTAAATAATAATAAAAAAAGTGCATACACATAAAACATACAAATAAATTAACAAAAAAGCATTTGACGCAGTCTCATGCAACCAAAACATTTACATGGTTTTCGCTTTTTCTAACCGAATATTATTTTCCTCTTTTGGTTGACCTAGAATGGTGTTCATATAATAAAATGACAGCCCAGATAGAAAGCAGGTACCAGTTTGTGAACAATACATGAAAGCCGCTCTGGGCTGAGAGAAATCATTCAAGTCCAGTGTGTAAACCAAGAGCACGCATATTATCCCATAAGACTGATACAGCTTCATAATTATGATAAAATCATCCGTCCTATCCAAACGCTTGATAAGACCATGTCATATTAGCACTTGAGCCATTGAAAACATCCCATATGCAATAAGACTAATAGAGGGTAATAGCACTTCTCTGAATTCATGGTCCGAGAACTTCACAACTTAAAACATGGAATGACAAAAAGACAAAGTGAATGTAGTGTTTAGTGTATCAGCATTGCAAGCGATGCGGGAATTGTGTTGCACTGATTGAATGCTGACGATAAAGTTACATAGCTGATATAAGATACGACATTCCCTACTTACTACATGTGAAAGCATGAGCAGACCACATCACGCCAGCGAAATGTGAAAAAAAATAAAAAAATAAATATAAAAAAAAAACAGGCGGTGACTATAAAAATATAAAACTTATCACATGGCAACAGGGAGGTCTTACCCTAATGAATTCAATCAAATAATAATTCATCAAATAATAAAAAAGATAATTCTAATAGAAAATAGCATGAAAAGACGTCAATTGCTTACTTAGAATACATATGGTTAAAGCTAATAATTTATGCTTTTGTATCATATTTTAAAAATAAAAAGTTGGACAAGTGTGCAAAAAAGCAATAAAATGGAAACAATTCATGCTGTTTTCTTTATAAAAAAATAAATAAAAATCAGACATTAATAACCAGACTTGTTATGTTTAGCAACAGTCACTTGCATAGTTAAGTGCATGCGTTAATGTTATCATGCAATACTGCTTTTTACAACACTTTTTCAGTGCACACACAATATGGGCCTGTTGCGCAAAAAAAAAAAAAAAAAAAAGAGGCGTGCTACACATTAGATTCATTGCTGTAGTATCTATTTTAAGATAAAGTGTGCTGATGGGTTTCTGTGACCGAAAAGCAGCGTGAAAATGAGAACGGTTCACCAGTGGCGTCAGCAGAGCTTGGATTAATGTTTTAATTACAGGGTAGCAAGCTGAACAGCGGCCGACGTAATGACACTATTATGCAAATGTAACAATAATGACTTGCTTAACCTTACATTTCTCCTGTCATATATAACATTTTGAATTAGTCTGAATGAACTGAACTAAATCGAGAAGAAAATAAATTCTATGGTGTACGCAAAATAAACAAAGGCCTTTCTGCAGAGCCATTTCGATTGGATATTCAATCACAAACTCTTGGAGAGCCATTACAGTCGTGAAAATAATTTACATTGGTTAAAAGTTTTTCATTACTATTGCATATGCACAGTATTGATCTTTAAAATAATTTGTTTTGAAGCAACATTAAGTTCAACGTACTTCCCAAATACAGAAGATCATATATTTGCTCTCCGACAAAGTGTTGAAAACTATTGCACTGGTTGTCCACAGATAAATATGGGAGATAAAAACAAAAAACAAAACACTGTTTATGCTCAGCTGGAAGCAAGCCAAATGAATCCGCTTATATGTGTTGGCATTGGATTTGGCGGGCATGAAATGGTTCAAGTATGATTATGTGGCTTTCATTAGAAAAACGAAGATATACAAAAGAAATTCATGCAGGGCTCTGTTAATATCCAGATAAATAGAGTTTAAAGATTGTCCTCCACTAATTTTACCATTCGAAAGATCACATTCATACGGCAACAATTCAGCTATCGGCCTGTAGTTGGCATTGTTGCGCACATTTCTAAGGGCAGTAATGCTACTGGAACACTTGTAACTGCTCTCGAGTACAAAAGAAAAAAGTTGGGGTGGGAGAGCAGACTTTGAGAGGTACCAAAGAGATTGTTCTCAGCTGAACCCCGTTAAGTCGACCAGGTTTTCGTGATGTAACTCTTCTCAATCTCATACTGTATCAGTGCCAGGGGAACACTGGACTGTAAATAGCACCAAGTGTAGATGTGGAGCAAATTGGTACAATACTCCAAGGAATCTCGCAAAAATCTAATTCCGACTTGTCCAAATAAAAAGGTTAACTTGTCCAAGTTAAAAAGTATTGTACAGATTACATCTAAGCGTTATTCGAGGGAGAAAAAAAATATATACAAAGTGCTAAGTTAAAACATTCCTATTCAGAGTTGTGAACAGTAGTAGATTCATATACCATACCTTGCCGGAGGCAACGATTTGGTTCCATGGCAGGATAGAAAGGCGCTTTCTGATAATTTACATATTTTCTTTGAGAAAAGTAAAATACAGGTATATACTATATACTTTATATTCTTCTTAGGCACATCAAAAAATAGCTGCATTACAGAAAATAATGGAACTGCTATTCAAATTTCATTGAGGCGTCTGTGTTGGCCGTGCAGAGGATTGCATGCTGGAAGAAAGCTTTTTAGAGGATGAGATCTTTTCGAGAGGCCTCTTCCCATTGATGGGAGACTGGAGATTAGTCTCAGAATTGGAAGACTTGGACTTGCCTACTGGTAAGAGAGAGCGTTTGTTAGGGGTGGAGGTCTTCGAGGACTCTTTCTGGTCAGCGGCGGCCTTGCAGGAGCGTGGCTCTGGGGAGACCTGCTGGGACGAGTTTCCCGAGCCTTCGCCTTCGCCGACATCGAGTTTGCACTGGCTGCTGGACTTGGCATTCCTCTCGACAGCCTTCTTGGCGAGAATCGTGGTCTTGCCCAGATCGGCCGACCGTCGAGACTCTTTCTGCCGAAGAGCGCTCTTGAAAAACGAGAGTCCCTTGTCCTCGGATTTGCTGCTGCGGCGGAGGTCTCTCGAGGAGACGCTTGGGGAGCGCAGGCTGGTGACTGAGGAACTGCTGCTGGAGCTTCTCACTGGCCTCCTTTCGGGCCGGTTCACCTCGGCAGTTTTAGGTTGGGATGCTCGCGGGGTGGCACTGATTCTAGATTTCTCTGCCAGGGGACTGGTGTGTGCCAAATCCTTGCTGGAGCCTCTCTCCACCAGCTTCTTCTTGCCAGACACAGAGTTCCTCTCAGCCACCGAGGAGCTCTTTTTGGATGTAGGCGAGGGAGAGGCAGAGGACTGGGGTGTGGAAGTAAGGGACGGCTTCCCCTTTATGCCTCCAGACACTGGAGACTCTTGTGCCTGCACGGACTCTTTCCTTCTGGAGGGCGTTCCTGAAGGCGTACCCTTTGTACTCTTGGGAGAATCGCTCTTCTCTTTTAGATTGGTCGTTTTGGTGCCCTTTGTTTGAGGGCTGGAAGACACTTGGGAAGATGGAGACTTGGTTATAGATGAAGTGCTCTGGCGCTTCTTGGAGGACTTCTCTTGGTCCCCCTTGGTCTTGCTGGAGCTCTTCTTGCTGGAGGATCCTTCTGTTTTCTTCTCCGAGCTGGAGCTCTTATGCTTCTGCTCTTTGGAGAGTGCTCCGACAGCATTCTGATCCACAGCGTTAATCTGGTTGTTGTTGTCGACGGGTTCGCCTTTAGAGCTCTTTCTGTCGGACTGTGTCGGAGCTCTGCAGTAGGCATCGTCTAGGATTCGTTTCCCACTGCCGTCATCGCTACCGTTACCCTCCATCATGGCCAGCGGAGCCTTACTGCTGGGCTGCCGCTCATGTCTGCTATAGCCACCGAAGCAAGACGTAGACACTTTGTCATCACAAGCTTCTCCTATCCTCTCAAGAGGAGGGGAGGAGCGCGAGTCCAAAGAGAATCGAGAGGGCGAGCTGGATCTCATTTGTAGTTTCTGTGACAGGGACCAGGAGGGTTTCATCCCATTTTCGCTGAAAGCCAGAGGGCTGGTAACCGACGATCTAGAGGACAAGCTCTGCCGCTGAATGCTCCTGACGAAGGGCCGCGTCGAAAATCCTCCTTAACAGAAAGAACAAAGAGATTTAAACTAATGCGCTAATACCAGACTGAATGAAAAGAGCATTGGCATGCAGTTTTGTCTTAACTGAGCAAGGCGGGAGATCCTGTGTTAGTAAGCGCTAAAGCTACAAGAGAGAGAAGACATCATAAAGAAAGGCAAGAGTAAAACACTGGCACAATACACAGAATAAAAAGACACACAAGAAAGATGAGGGCAAAATAGGTACTACTTAGCTTCTAAAGATTTATCATTAAAGACACCAGAAAGATGAACACCCATGGCATAACGAAGCTCCTCACCATCGTCTTCGCTGCGATCACCGGGGAACTCCACTGACTCTGCCAAAGAGATCAGGGATGTTCGTCTCGAGGAGGCTCCGGAGGCCAGACTGGGCGGCCTGCTGCCCGGAATCCGGTTAACCCAGTGTTCACATAAAGATGAGCTGGTGGAGCCTGAGAGAGTTACACAAATCCAAAAACAAGCATCTTCATTTACAGGGCCACACATGTTAGATGTACTTACTATTATAGTAACAATTAATTATGTATAATCACATTCACGTAACCCTAAACCAAGCCCTAATCCTAACCCTAACCATATAGTATGTGCATGTAGTTAATTAATATTATATTAATATACTCAGCACTTAAATGCATAATTACACTGTAACGAGGGACACCTTAAAATAAAGTGTAACCTTGTATTTTTCACACAAAAAAACATAGCTTTATTTTTACACAAACAGTTTTTTAATTGATGAATTTATTCAAACATAAATTAATTATTGAAGAACAGTAAAAATCTTATCAATATATTTTAATGCTCCTCTCTAGAGTTCATTTTTCTAGCTGACAAAGCTTATATGGTCACTGAATATGCATTTTCTGAGGGAAAAAAACTTGCACTGTATTCATTTTCTAACTGCTTGTTTTCTTAAAAAAAAAAAAAAAAAAAAAAAAAAACTAAGACTGGCTTCTCTATTCTTTTTGCATTCTATTTATGTGTTTTCCTTTTATTTATTATATAATAAACAAAAATAGGCCTCTAACACTAGCTTGCTCTATTCTTTTTCTATTCTATCTGTTTTCTTTTTATTTATTATTCCATTAACACGTTAGGCTAATTGAGACTTGCCATAGCACTTGCATAACATTGCTCTTTTGTTGATTTTGATTGCTTCCATTGTCCTCATTTGTAAGTCGCTTTGGATGAAAGCACCTGCTAAATCACGATGTAAATGACTAAATGTAAATGTGATTTTATGTGACATAATTTACAAGCTGTTTTTTGACGTCTCTGCGCGGTTCAAACACTGATTGAGCGCTTACATGAGACAGGATACTGATTTTGTTAAGTTGTACTCTTTCTTTTAACATACCTTCTCATGTTTATTCATGTTTATTTTGTGCTGAAACTGTGAAAGCGAAGGGAGATGATCAGTTCACTTGCACTTTGTGCTTCTGCTTCCCTTAAACTGAGTCGCTACAGCAATCTGTCACTTCACATTAAACAGTGCCAAAACGGTATTAACTGTTGAATATTGTAAACAAATTCTTTAATTAAAATGTCATATCAAACAAAGCACAAATCGTATTGCAATTTATTGGATGGGAAGTATGCTACAATGTTCCGTTCATTAACTGAAAACAGGCTTGACTAATCAATTCCTGGGATTCCAGAATCATTATCATTTGGTAAAAAGAATTGATTCAAATTGAGAAATCAATATTTTTATCCAGGCCTAGACATGATCACTGAAATCTTTAGAACTGGCTGCAGGACAGGGTCTTAACAGGTTTAGGAAGAAAAAACAAAACTCATGCCCATAAAACAGCAGTACTGTTAAAAAAAAAACAAAAAAAAACATAAAAAGCACACTAAAACTAACTTACAATAATCCAATTTTTGTGGAAAGAAAAGCGAGAAAATGTAATTTTTTGGATGAATTATTTCTGTAATGTGCTCATGACTCATGACATGAATTGTCAATATTTTGACAATTTTAAAATGACCCATTTTTTTGTGACTTAGCCTTTATAAATGAGCCGGAGGCCTTTCAGCGCTAGATATGTCTAGACGGTACATCAAACTCTTTTAATTGCTTTATTTTTTATTCTCTAGAATGGAATGTGACTCTACTTAAGTCTCATAAAAAGTGCCATACTAATATGAAGCAGTTTCATTGAACTGGAAAAAGAGGGTCACTTGGTTCACATGCCAGCGCCTTCACAGGCCTTTAAAATGAAAAAGACAAATGAGTCAGCAAACTGTGTCAACCCAAAACTCTATAAGGAACAAGAGTCACCTGCAACAGAGCTGTTTGCCGACCATGAGGGAATAGTCGTCCTCCTTTGATAGAACAGAATGTATGCGGTTTGCTGACAGACATCCTCATCTGCTACAGGCTGAACCTCACTGTCATCAAAGCAGTACCACTGCCCATCAATGGAGTTCTTGCAGTACGCTATGAAGAGTTAAAAAAAGGGGACTGAAATGTCAAGTAATACAACACAATTTTAAAGTAAATCCAAGGATTTAAAGGGATAGATCACCTAAAAAAGAAAATTCTAAAAATACGGTTACCACTGATGTCAAATGAACTATTTTATTGATGTTCTTACTACCTTTCTGAGCTTTGAATGTGGTAGTTGGGTCAGAAAGCTCTCAGATTTAATCAAAAATACCTTAATTAGTGTTCTGAAGATGAACGAAGGTCTTACGGATTTGGAACGACATGAGGGTGAGTAATTAATGACAGAATTTTCATTCATTTCAGTTCTTGGTGCTCCATAAGACGTTACCTGTGTAATGCCCTCCGTGCATGTTGCCATGATGGTTGCACACAGCATAGAGGTCATAAAGGTAGTCATCTGGGTTACGGCCAAGTCCGTAAGGTCTTCTCCATGGTGACCAGTGGGAGGGTAAGCTCCAGCTGCTCTGGCTTCTCTTTACCACATGGGGTGCCATATCCATGCCAATCAAAGGAAAACGCACCATGTTTTGCATTTTAACCCTCCTGTCCCCTTCCTTGAAGACAAAAGATGCACACATTAGTAAGTAGGCAGTCCGTTTACACACACATTACATACTTTTATCGAAAGATAACACAGCTCTCCAGGTAGATCTTGAAGACAGTCAAAGCTAGGGGTGTGCGATAACGACAAAAAATTATATCTCAATATTGTCTGGAATTTTTGTCGATAATGATAATTGGATGCTATTTTGCTGAGTGTGTTATCATGCTGGTACTTTGGCAGGTTTAGGACTGCAGTGGAAAGCTGAAAGCTTTTGATTCTTTATATTCTGTGCGGTGATTAGTTTGCAGGAGCCTTTTCCAGGCATTTTTACCTTTGTAAGCATCATCTTTTGTGTCAAATTCTTACATTTCATCAATAAATTCAAATAGTAGGACACTATATCAGTACTATTTTTCTTTGCAATACAGAGGTGGGACAGAATCTGCATCTGAAGTGGCATTTAGAAACATTCACACAGACTGTTTAACACAGGACATGAATGCATTTAACCTGCAGTTACAAATTAATAATTAAGGTTTTGATGTTAAAAAAAACATTGAATACAGATATTTAAAATTATTATGAGGAAAAATGGAAAATATACTTTGAACATAAACCGAAAATCGATAGTAGACGGCATAATTCACTGCATGAGTGAGTAATTGAGTCATTCATTCAACCGATTCGTTCAAATGGGAAAATGATTCAGTAACAAAACACTGTTGTGTGTTGTTTAGAGATGCAAAAGTTCTGCTGTGGATTTGTTTGAAAAACTTTTAGTTGACAAAATAAAGTTGATATTTGACAAAATTTAGTTGATAAAAACAGGAATTGTTTAGTGGTCGACCAATATATCGCCAAGGCCGATATATCTGTCGATATTTAGCATTTTTCAAATATCGGCATCGGCTGATACATTTTTCTGTTTGGCCTATGTGTTCGAGGCGGAATTTTTTTTTATTTAGACACCGCCTGAGCATACAGTGCTTATATTCCATATCTTTGCTCACATTCTCCCTCTTGTTCACTGTCTAATACGGATATAAGTCTAATAATCAGATCAGAACAGTTAAACAAAGGAATTAAAATGTATACAAATTAAGTATTATAACGATTGCTTTTATATTTTTAGTAACAGAAAGGCAAACAATATATTACTTTGTTGTTTGCTGTAAGCTTTCAGCAAATAGCCATTTATATAATTTAAACGATTCTTTGAATGACTAATGAATATTTAATTTCTCAAACTTAGTCGAATCCAGCTGTGAAGTGTGCATTTTAATCCATTTTTAAATGATTAAAAAAAAAATATCGGTTGACCACTAGAACTATTGAGTCTAAAATGCCACTTAACCCTTGTGCGTTCAAAAAAAAAAAAAGTTACACATAGGTGCAAAATGGACAAAAATGTCCACGTCCAAAAACTGCCATGAAAATATCATTTATTAATATTTTTTTTCCACTTTCACTGATGTCGATTTTTTTAACCAGCATCTGTTCTATCCATAGATACCAAACATTCATTAATTTTCAAAATTTTAACCCTTTAAATGCTGGTTTGTTTACATAATGCCACAGGTGTTTTTTTATGAAAAAATGAAAAATAGTAGTTAATTTCCATATACTAAATGCTAAGCAGATTTTTTTTCTTTGCTTATTAGCTTCTTGGGTGTGTCAATGAAGAACAACAACATTCATTTTGAGGCATTTGTATTTTTTATGTAGTGTCAGATTTAAAAAAAAAAAAAAAACTAACACTTAGGGCCATAATGGACAAAAATGTCCATGTCAAAAAACTGTCATAGAAATGTTATATATTAATATTTTTTTCCACTTTCACTGACTGTTGTTTTTTATCAGCATCTCTTCTATTCATAATTACCAAACATTCATTCATTTTCAGAACTGTAATGCTTTAAAAGCTGGTTTCTTTACATAATGAACACTGTCAGTGGGCAACACTAGCTCCAGAGCTTCCTCTGTTGAGTAACGTCTCTTCATCTTGCAAGCAATGAAATGATCAAGCCCTCAAGCACCAAATATGTATAGGTTTTACTTTGCGAACACCTGACTGGGCTGTGTGAACTGTGTAGTCTGTGTGAACAGACTACACAATCAGCATTTTCTTGTGGTGAAAACAAAAACAATGTGTTTAGGGGCTTCTGAACTTCTACATCAAATTCAAGCTCACCTTTTATCTCTGTACAAAAACAAAATGTGTGTTTGGGTGAAAAAGAAAAATCCTCAAAGCTCATTAACCTTCTTTGACCTTATGCATAGTTTTCACATGGCCCTATGACCCTGCCAAGGATGTGACTCATATACATGGAGTGGGATTTTTGATTGCCAGTACAATATAATTTCTTTCAAACTAATTACACCCAAAAAAAATTCAGTAAACACATGCGAACCACACTCTGACATCCTTACCAACATACCCACACAATTTTAGCTGCATTATTTTTCCAATTGACTCTATAATAGACTATAATATGCATAAGCAGAAAACACAAAAAAAGTGAGTATTTCTTTTATATGCCAAATTTGAAAAAAAAAAAAAAAAAGTAAAAAGTAAAAATGGTAAAAATGTAAAATTTGAAGCCTTGCCGATAGAATGAATGCCTATTAGCAAAAATTGCAGTTTTAATGGGTTTCAATGTGGACATTTTTGTCCTTAAGGTCCTGAGTGTGAGTATTTTTTGTATGGAGGGTAAAATAGATTTTTTGAAGGAAACGAGGGTGGAATATTAAAATTTCAATAAAAATACACACCTGAGCCAAGATTTATGCAGTTGGCATTAACACAGACACACTTAAAACAAAAAACAAAACTGAAATGGACAAAAATGTCCATAAGGTCGCACAAGGGTTAATACTTGTTTCTTCTTCTTAACATCTTGTTTATTGAACGGTTTTATAAAATCAACATCACATTTGCAATCATGTTGATATTTGGATAAAAACAGCACTCTTTGTGTGATATTAACTATATCATTTGACTTTAGAGTAATTATGCGATTATATAATAAACATTTATATAATATAAATATAAAAGACAGTTATACAGGGACATTTCTGCCTTCTTTTCTTGAATTTTGGGGGAAATTCTAAATGCATTTTAATAGATTAAATCACTCAGTGAAAGTGTGAACTCTAAATGTGCTCACACTGTAGCCTAACCTACATATATGCACAATATGCGTGCACTCTCTGAATGAGTTTTTGCGATATACTCGATAAAGTCAAATCACATTTCATTTATATATCGCACAAACCCTAAGTTTCTATCCAAACTTTCACCACAGGTCACTATCAACCTTATTTTTCCTGTATGACCAAAGCAGGCATTTGTAAATTTTATGGGTCTGGCTTCCAGTCTCATCCGCGTCCAGCTATTTTTCAAACTGTACAAAACAGTTTGTTTTGCTGCTTGATATTGCAAATTAGTATGTCTTACAATATTATTTCAATGTATTATCTTAATTATGAACACACTGGTTTGAGGTGCAAACTGTTTTACCATTTACAGCACGTTGCTATTCTTCTTGTTATTTCCCTATAGCGGCTAATGAACCCTTGAAGGATAAGGTGGATAACCGACATTTGCACTTCATGCAGAGAGCACCATTTGAGCAGGTGATGTGCTTTGATTAGTACAGCACCTGTCTAAACCTCTTGAGGTGCAGTATGAGGACATCCGGCAGGGTCCACAGGCTGAGTTTGATCCGCCCCTGTTGCAGTTGCCTGCAATGGGGACAGCGCCAGGCATCATCTGGGGCCAACTGGAAGGCATACAGGAAGCAGACATAAACAAAATCAGTCAGGGAGGGTTTTACATTTACAAATCTGGCTGTTTCTTCATTTTCCTTAAAGCACAGCCAGTTCCAAACCCTTCCTTAGCTGCCCGAGGCCAGCTCTGGCTAACCACAGTGTATATTTATACGCTGCGTGGACCCGTTCCAGGGTTAAAGATGTGTTCGCAAAAAAACTAGCAATTTTAAAACAGCACTGACAGCAGAAATAGAGTAACCTTGACATATGCGCCCACAAAGGCGACTCTGGAGAAGTGGAAATTAAAAAAATTAAAGGAGTGTGAGGACTCTTTTAAAGGGATAGTTCAGCCAACAAATCAAAACTGTGTCATCATTTACTCACTCTCATGTCGGTCAAAACCTGTATGACTTGCTTTCTTCCATGAACACAGAAGGAGAATGTCTGAGCTGCTCTTTCCCGTACAAGGAAAGCGGATGAGGCCTGTCAAGCATCATAAACTACCTCTTGTGTGAGGAAGAGACAGAAATTTAAGTTGTTATTCACTAAAATTTGACAGCTTTGGACATCTTTCGTTTTCATTGTACGGAGTTGTTTTGAAATGTCTTCCCTTGAAAGTAAGTCAAACTGATTTGGAAAGACATGATAGTGAGTACATGACCTTTATCCTTTATGTGGGACATGTATTATGCCAGACGTTTACCTGCTCCTCTTTGGTGTAGAGCTGGAAGCACTGAGCGAGGGTGCAGGCCTGCGGCTGATGGTGCTGCTCTCTGTGCAGATACACACTCTCAGCATCAGGGATGTACTCTTCCTCAGTGTGTCCAAACAAACTGCGGGAATCAGAACATATGCTGGAAACCAATCTCTAACCAGACCCGTCAAGCATGTCCGCTATCCTCTACTGTGACTTCAACACACATATTTTATCTCTGCAGCTCTAACAGTCTGCCAGAGAATGTTTAATACATGCACGTGTAGTCAAGAAACTCTTTTGACACTTGAAGTGTCGAATAGGGGTGGGTATCGTTTGAATTTTATCGATTTCGATTCCGATTCCGATTCCACTTATCGATTCCGATTCTTTTCGATTCCCAGTTTCGATTCCGATTTAGTAAAAAAAAAAAAAACAACAAACACAAAAGTCAAACATTAATATATTAAACATGTTTATTTTCAGTGCTAGCTTGCAACATATTATTTTATTACAGGGGTTCTCAACCTTTTTTATATCAGGGCCCCCTTCTTCTCGGGTCAGTTTTGCAAGGCCCCCCTATGCCTGACATTTCCTCTAAAGGTGTTTATTTTTTAACCTTTTTTATTAACCTAAACATTAGTTTTGCCTTTTTATTTTCTCCTGCATGTCTTTAAAAAAATCAAGCAAACTTTAAATTAAAGCTATACTTTTGAATTTAAAAGAAAATCCTCTGCTCTAACTTTTTAACATGAATACACACATACAGATTTAAAGCACCTAAATTATTTAATTCAGACATTCTTTACAACTTCAGAGTACTCTTTCTTAAGTGACTGAATATCTACTGTTTGTATTCATTATAAAATAAACATATAAATGAAAAATACAGTAAATACATTGTAAATCTGTTTATGCTGGTGCTCATATGTGCTTAAACACCACTGACCCTTACAAGATCCACCTCTATGGGTAAGCATTCATTATAAAAAACTCACAGGACATTCATTTTGAAAACTATGCAAATATTTTGAAATTTCACGCAAAAATACTATGGATCAGAGCACCGAAAGCATGAATAGTTTGTGAATCAACAGCGGACTTATGCGTGCCTAATGTACGACTCCGATATACAAGAATGAATACATTAGGCACCCGCGAGTTCGTTACTATTACTCTGGTCATCTTTGCTTTTACATTACCGGGAGGGTTTGTTTCATGTAGCAAAGAGATAAAGTAGATACCTGTCTTCCCGCGGGGGTATAAGTGACTTTTATGTGGGCTTTTGCGGGACGAAATAACATATATTCCTTCTAGAGTGGGCGGGCGCAGGACTAAAATCCGTCCCTTGCAGATCTCTAAGATGAAGTTTGCGTGCAGCGGTAGATTTGTCTTCGGTTTTTACAAAGCGTAGACACACTTTTAAACGCTTACCGTGATCCATCTTTTCGACTGATGTTTACATTACCACGTAAAGTCCTGGCAGATTGCACGCGCGGAAGGTCCTGGCAGATCACTAGATGGAAAAAATGCAACCAGGAATCGAAACGAGGAATCGAAATTTTAATATTATAACAAGTATCCGATTCTTTATCTTAAGTATCCGATTCCAGAATCGGAATCGATTTTCGATTCCCAACCCTAGTGTCGAACTTCAAAAACTGTTTGAAATGAACCTTCTTTTCTAGCTTCACTGAAATTTCTTTCTCTGAAATTTATAGCCATACTTCTCCTGAAAGGCTTCCTTTGTGATTTGTTTTTTTAATGTAGGGGTTTCCAAGGTTTCCTTTCAGCTAAACCCATTTGAGCTAAAACATTAATTTGAAGTACCCCCTGAAATTTGAATATAATATTTTAATAATTTAACAATATGCTTGCATGTTCACAGTTAACGGTCACATAACATCACATTCACATTACTGGTGTCCATCTGGAGACAAAACAAAGGCACTAATATATTTTAAGATCAGTCAATGCAAGTTTCTTTTATTTGAAACAGCTCAGACTTACATTTTAGTCTGGGAATAGGCTTAAAGCAACACTAAGTAACTGTTCCCTCAACGCTCCCTCTACAGGTTGGAAGCGGAATTGTCCATTACCGCTGTCGTAAATAATTTAGCCTACATGCACGTTATTTGTTTGGAGGCTATCCAGGACCGGCTTTGGAAATAACATTGTCCAGTGACAAGGTAGAGTATGTTGTATGACTTTATAAAAGTATGAAAACCTTTTGTGTAGCCTGCCGTAAAGCAAGTCGCATTTGTAGTCTCATTTGAACTACAAAACCGTGACCCGACGACCCAAACTTACATAGTGCTGTTATGGTCGATAGAGGGTCGCAAAGCGAATACGAAAGTGCCGTTTCACCCTGTTATGAGTTGATGAACCACTGACACGAGTTCGGAAACATTATTTTAAGGTAAAAACAACTCTTTAGTGTTGACAATTCCGCTTCCAACCTGTAGAGGGAGCGTTGAGGGAAAAGTTACTTAGTGTTGCTTTAAGCCTTGTCTGTGAACCCAGGGGTTAATGATCTAATTTTTACCTTTTCATCAACTCACAAACTTCCTGCAGTTCCCTGACAAACCCCAAAGGTTTTCAAATCCCAGTTTGGGAATTTCTAATAGAATGCAATGTTGTTCAGCAACTTTTAAATTGTTTAAGTAATATTTTGAAGCCACTACAAAAAAACAACAACAACAAAAAAAACTATAGACGAGTATTAATTGTGGCTCAGTTTTACTTACTATTCCTTGGTCTCTTTGTCCCACTCCACTACAATCTTAACATGAGGAGGTCCTCCTGGCCCACAGGATTTATATGCTCTAAAAAAGAAAAATTAAGAAAAGACATGATGTTTGCAAAAAAAAAAAAAAAACGTTTATTTTTGGCTGAGCTATCTTTTTAACGGATTAAGGGGTGTTCACACTGAACTTTTCATTCCAATGACTTTCTATTCATACGCATGCGAATGCGTCGGACCTAAAACGCAAGCTTGTACGAAAAGTTTCGCATTTCATTGCTTTTCAAAGTTCAAGTCTGGTGAACTTTGACGTCACAGCATGGCCTTGTAGCTGAATTAAAAGAACGTAAATTTAAAACTGCAGCGAAGTAGGAAAGCGGAGTAGATTGTATGTTTTTACATTATAGATGTATTATTATTTCTCATGTGTTGAAATTTAAGGGTGTGTTCCCACTTGTCATGTTTGGTTAAATTAAAACAAACTCTGGTGCAATTTATTTGAGTAAATGTGAACACTGCCAAGTGAACCCTGGTGTGGACTGAGACCACTAAAAAGATGAGTCTTGGGTTTTTAACAGTTCTCATGTTTGGTTTGAATTAAACAAACTCTGGTGCGATTGCTCTGTTAGTGCGGTTCATTTGAGTAAGTGTGAACGCTGCCAACCAAACCCTGATGCACACCAAACAAGCGGACTGAGACAGCTAAAAAGATGGGTCTCAGTCCGTATCCAAATTAACTCAACTCAACAAAAACAGGTAGTAATGAATAGATGCGACAAGATTTCAGGAAGGGACCAAAGTGGTGCATCCAAAACAAAATGAGCAGAGGGCAAAAGTGAGGCAACGAGAAGGTAAAGTGCCTTTTATGAGCTCTTTGTGAGTCCAGCAGACAGCATTAGGTGTATTTGACCTAAAGTGGCGCTGAGCAGACCGATCTGTGAATGGGTACTTTAATGTCATACACCCCCAGCACCACTTTAAGTCAGACATATATATATATATATATATATATATATATATATATATATATACACGTCATTCAAACCGACCAATCAGGTTGTGAATGTACCACTATGCCTTTAGGTTCGGTATCTTTAGGTTTACTGTCAAAAATGCCAGTGTGAACACTAAGCGGACCAGGACTAAATGTATCGTTTTCCTTTTTGGTCCAGACCAAACGAACATTGACAAAATACACTCTACACTCATGAATTCATATAGCATAGTATATGAAGTCTTTGGAGGTTTGTGTATTTAATAATGCTGATGTAATAAAGGTACAGACTATTTGCTTGCCTGTGGTAGAACTGTCTATGTGCACAAACAGTAAAACAATATTCTAATTTATAATATTTTAATATGTCTAAATCAGTCAGTAGGACACCTGAAATTTAAGCTCACACAATATGCTCTGAACACAGCGGTCATGCATAACAAACCTTTCCACAGTAGGGTGACATAGTGGCTGCTCCTCTTGTGGCAAAAGATATGTGATTCCTACCACTCCAACCACACGCAGACTAAAGGGTCCAACCTAAAATAACCAATCCACCTTATTACAAGTGCAAGATGTATGTGAGAAGAAAAAAAGTCATTTAATTGTACCGACATAAAAAAAGATTTCAAGACCTGTTTAAAGGCATAATTCACACAAAAATGTCAATTCTGTCATTAATTATGTCCCTCATGTCATTCCAAACCTGTAAAACCTTTGTTTCTCTTCAGAACACAAATTAAGATATTTTTGATGAAATCCGAGAGCTTTCTAACCCTGAATAGACAGCAATGCAACAGACACATTTAAGGCCCTGAAATAGTCCATGTGACAGCAGTGAATCAACCGTAATGTCATGCAACTACGTGAACTACTTTTTGTACGCAAAAAAAAACACAAAAAAATTATTCAACAATTTCTTCTCTTCCGTTTCAGTCTTGTGGTCTGTGCAGGGTCAGACAGCTTTTGGATTTCATCAAAAATATCTTAATTTGTGTTCCAAAGATGAACAAATGTCTTAAGGACTTGGAACGACATGAGTGTGAGTAAATAATGACACAATTTTCATTTTTGAATGAAGGATCCCTTTAACAGCAAGTAGAGGTTTCACTGACCTGAATGTAAACCCCTGGCCTTAGTAGGTGACGCATTTTCTCCAGGATTTCTTTCTGTAACACATCCCATGTCACACTGCGCTCTAGATATAGTACAAACGGAAGACCAAACCTGCAACGAACAGAAAGTACTGCATTGATTTTCCACTTTGTGCTACATTACTGTCTTGTATTATGTATAATGAAATTTCTCCATGTAAGATGTTGTGTCAAAAATAATGGAACTTCAACTCTTGTGAGAACATGTCAGAAAGACAATAATTTTACCTCCGTCCTTGATGGCCAGTGCAGGCTCGGTTACAGATCAGCAGAATCATTTTCTCACATCCAGTGTTCTTGTTGGGAGATGCTGGATTCATCGCACCCTGCATGAAAGACGGCGTTCGGCTGCTCTCAGCTCCGTATTTCAAATTGTTCTGATTCAGATTAGCAAGGAGGCTCCCTGGAAATGGTTAAAATGTTACTTACATCACTGGAAACAGCAACCAAAGTGTTAGAAATAGTATCAAGACAATTAATTTTCAATCTCTCCAATCTACCTTTATGATGATCCTAATCTAAGATAGGTTTAGTTTCTATGTTTTCAAAGACAAAGCACTACTTTGAACTACCTTTTTCAATAAATTCTGATTGCTTATACTCTTGAAAACAAAGGTTCCAAAAGGGTGTTTTTCCAGTGATGCTATAGATGAACTACTTTTGGTTCCCCAAAGAACCTTTCAGTGAACAGTTTTTAAAAGAACCATTTTGAGGAACAAAAATCTAAAGAACCATTTTCGACTGCATTTGAAAGGTTCCATGGATGTTCAAGATTCTTCATAGAACCATTGATGCCAATAAAGAACCTTTATTTTTAAGAGTGTATAATTAGGACTATTTGACACACATCCAGTTTTTCTTAAGCCCAAAGTATACTTCAGTTTTTACGTGCACAGCTCAATTTTTTTTTTTTTTACTAATTAGTTGGTCTAAATAAGGGCAACATTGGCCTAGCCCATGATTTCACAGTGGAAAAAGAAACAAATGAGACAACAACAAACTAGTGGAGATGGTAACAACAATAGACCCCTGCTTTGACAAGTGGGTTAAAAGATACCTCCAAAACTAATTTAAAGTACTAAGACATTTTTATTAATCGAATTCCAGAGAGAAATGGCACAGACTAACACTGGACCAAGTTTTCTAGAGCACATGTGTCAACCACCTGTGTTTGCATATGCTATCAAATGGAGACTACTATGAAAGCAAATGCTTGGCTGATGTATCAAAACTGATGTATACTTTGAGCCATAACCAAAAAGCAATGCATGAAAGAGTACCTCTTTTAGAGCGAATGTTTTCTAATCTAAAAGTCTCAGGCGTTTCAAAAGCAAAGATTGAGTCACTTTCTTGAATGATATCAAGATCGTCGTCATCGTCACAAAAGGAGCGGTGGAAACCGTCGTAATACATTTCAGTCAGGACAAACTGCACAGACATAAGAGAGACGGATGGTCAGAAGTGGTTGACACTCAACATCTCAAGGCAAACAAACAGGAAACGGCTTTGGTTGATGAAGTCATGTGGGAAGACGAACATACAAACAGCAATCAACCCTCCATCAGTGTCCACACCTCAGTATTAATGGAGAATCAATATTGCATTCAGAGAAACTGTAAAGATCTTTACACCAAGACGGGAATTCGATGCAAAATAACATTTCTGTAGTGTGAAAAACCCCTGAAAACTGCACCTGGTCTGGTGGGATCTTGGTCTCACGTGATACGGCCTCTCTCAGTCTGGACACAGTGCTGTTGAGTGGTACGGCCACACCGATTCTCATGCAGTGAGAGTACTTGCCTTGATAAACCACGGTCACATACAGAGGCCTGAGGGATACCAAGTGATACAACAAATTAATCCAAAGCAACTTCAGAGAGACAGTCGCCCTGGAGCAACCAAGGGCACAATAATAAGTTAATGTATCATCACATGCAACCTACAAAATTTTAGCTGCCAACCCAGATTTTTGAACCATTTAGTTCATATCATCACCTAAAAGTAAACTCAAAGGGTCAATCACCCCAAAATGAAATTCTGTCATTTGCTTATCCACATAAGACTTTGGTTCATCATCAAAACCCAAAAAAAGAGATTTCGGTCCCTTCATTGATAGTACTTTGACGCTTCAAAAAGTTTATAAAGACATCTCAAAAGCAACCCATATAAATCAGATGGTTTAATTAGGTTCAGACATATTTGACTGACACATGATAATACATTTGGAGTTTATCAAACAACCAATCAGAGCTTTTGTTTACCACATATGATGTGCGCTATGTATGTGCATTGATTAATGTTTATATGTGACCAGTGTTAAGTAGAATGAGTATATTTGTAGCAATAATCAAAAATACATTGTATGGGACAAAATGATCGATTGTTCTTTTATGCAAAAAACCATTAGAATATTAAAGTAAATATCATGTCCCATGAATACATTTGGTAAATTTCCTACCATAAATATATGAAAATGTAACTTTTGGTTAGTAATATGTGACCCTGGACCACAAAACCAGTCATAAGTGTAAATTTGTCGAAATTGAGATTCCTACGTCATCTGAAAGCTGAGTAAATAAGCTTTCCATTGATATATTGTTTAAAATAGGACAATGTTTGTCTGAGATACAACTATTTGAAAACCTGGAATCTGAGGGAGCAAAAAATCTAAATATTGAGAAAATCGCCTTAAAAGTTGTCCAAATGAAGTTCTTAGCAATGCATATTTCTAATCAAAAATCAAGTTATATATTTATGGTAGAAAATTTACAAAATATCTTCATGGAACATGAACTTTACTTAATATCCTAACGTTTTTTGGCATAAAAGAAAAATCGATCATTTTGACCCATACAATGTATTTTTGGCTATTGCTACAAATATACCCGTGCTACTTAAGACTTAAGGTTTTGTGGTCCAGGGTCACATATGCATTGCTAAGAACTTAATTTGGACAACTTTAAAGGTGATTTTCAAATAATTTAATCGGTCAAATATTATCCTATCCTAATAAACCACACATTAATGAAAAGCATATTTATTCAGCTTTCAGATAATGTATAAATCTCAATTAAAAAAAAACTGACTCTTATGACTGGTTTTGTGGTCCAGGGTCAAATATGTGAATAAAAGCCTAAATTAAAAATTCTTTTACAATCTCTATATGAATGCTTTAAAGCTTGAACATTTTGGTAGTTTTAATAAAAATATCTTAATTTGTGTTCCATAGATGAACGAAAGTCTTATGGGTTTGGAACAACATGAGGGTGAGTAAATGATGCCAATTAAAATTTTTGGTAAAACTATTTCGTCAAAGACTAATACCAATTAGGGCTCGGTTTTGACACAAATTTCACAATTCGATTTGATTTTGACTTACAAACTTGCGATTCGATTCAATATCAATTATTTTGGATAAATATCAGGTACGTACAGTACATGGCAAATTTTCTCAAGGGAAAAAAAAATCTCTCAACTAATGATTATATACATTTGAGTCAGTTGGTACTACATTACCATCATTTCGAAGGTTAAAATTAGCCGATTTGTATACAAACACTCAATTAAGCTTTTTAAATAATTTAGTAATAATACCAACTTTGCTATTACATAAATATATTTCTACTCTAGTTTGTTTTTTGAAATATAAACATTTAAATGACGGCTGTCAAAAAAACTTAATGGATGTATATATTCAAATATAAATTAAATACTGAAGGAGGGTAAAATTATAATGAATATGTTATACCTATACCATGCTTATGAAGTTTATAGTCACAGGATATGTTTTTTTGGGGGGTTAATGTGATGTTACTTTTACAAGCTGTTATATTGACATTTTTTCATGGTTGAAACACAGATTTAGCGATAAGACAGGATACGGATTTTGGCAAGCTGTACTCAAGTTGTACATTTAAAGGATTAGTTCACCCAAAAATTTAACTTAGCCCATAATTTTTACATTATTATTACATTTTAAGTATGGATATTTTTCTTAAACGCAATCGATTTGCAATAGGAGGCCTTTATTTACCCCCTGGAGCCATGTTAGGTGCTTTTTATTACTGATGGATGCACTTTATTGGACTTGTTTTGGACTTATGAAGAGAAACACCCACCTGTAAAATTCTAAAGCTTGGTAATGCCAGGATAATTTTAAATATAACTCCGATTGGATTTGTCTGAAAGAAGACAGTCATATACACCTAGGATGCCTGGAGGGTAAATTAACCCTTTAACATGCCTTCGGATGTTCATTTGTGTTTATTTCATGCTAAAACTGGTATTAAAAGCAGAGACGATAAGTTCACCTGCTGCTTCTCTTTAAATGAGGCACTACATTCTTGGATTTAAGAGTCGATCATTTTGTAAAAATGAGAATCGATTAAAATTGAGAAATCAATATTTCTCATATGCAAAAACATCTCGCATCTGGATGAAACAAATAAACCCTTCTAAGAAGCAACAAAACACATTACTTAAGGTCCTTTTACTGCATTGTGCAGCCTATAAGGACTAAGAGCATTTAGAATTGCTTTAATGATGCTTGATGCTCTCTAAATGCATTAGGAAGCAAACTCATCTCCAAAGAGGAAAAGCTGTGTGTGCAGTGGCCCCAGAAGGCGAAACGGACTAAATCAACAACTCTTCATCAATATCTGCCCACGTGAAGTGGCATATTAGGGAAGCGTAGGGAATAAATGGCCTATGAAATAATACACAGAGATAACAGCATTTGCTAAGCATGGATAAACAGAATTAAGGAGAGGGCAAATGAAATCTACTCCCACAGACTGCGACGACCAGGGCAACTATCGCTTAAGTCGCACATCGCTGAACTTCCAGACGAAATTTCCTCTTCCTCGGATCGGTCATTCTTCATGCTGGCAGAGCATAAGCTCCATATCTAGTCTTTCTCTGCTGCACTAATGTTTTTTTCAGAGCGGAGAGATGCCGACAGTGCAGAAAGCCACAACGGGTGGACGGGTCAAAATACTCCCCTGATTTTTCTTTACGATGTAGAACTTCTTGGATTAGGAATGATATGAAAGCACCGGCAGGGTTTTACTCAATAATGATGTGGAAGTGAAACCTGCCTGGCTATTCTGCTCTCCCAGGGACTATTATTCACTGGTTCATCATCTCTGCTGTACTATGAGAGGCAGATGTGCTGTAAATCACTTGTCTGTCTTCTAATACTACGGCTTATTTAATCATTAATGTGTACTAATAAATTCAGCATCTTAAAAAAGCCTCCGGATTAAACCAAGCGCTCTCCTTGATCAACCACTACACTGGCCTCTTAAAAATAGCATCAGAGCACCTCAGGAGAGAAGCAGAACAGGATGATCACGTGAAGGGAAAAGTATATATTTAGCAACTAAAACACGGAGAAAGTAGCAACTTCAGAGCCTTTATATTTCAAGAAGAAATATTGTGAGTAAAAGTAATTTAAACTCCATCAACAGATATGCTGTCAATTTCCAGAGAGAAAAAGTGTAATTTGTCAATCAGCTTGTAAAAACAAAGGGAAAATGGCTGTACTGTTTAGTAAAACACTTACATCGAAAAGATATGGGGCAAGCGTTAGTGTTTCGGTAAGTGAAATAAAGCTGAAATAAAATAAAATAAAAACAACTACAGTTGAGGTCAAAAGTTTACATGCACCTTGCAGAATCTGCAAAATGTTAATTATTTTACCAAAATAGGAGGGATGGCACAAAATGCATGTTATTTTTTGTTTAGTACTAACCAGATATTTCACATAAAAGACATTTTACAGTCCTGAACAGTTAAACTGCCCGCTGTTCTTCAGAAAAATCATTCAGATCCCACAAACTCTTTGGTTTCTCAGCATTTTTGTGCATTTGAACCCTTTATAACCATGACTGTATGATTTTGAGATCATATGCAACTATTACAGAAGGTTCAAATCATAGACTGTAAAAAAGATGGACAACGCGTTTCCGCTTCTTTCCACTATAGAAAAGTGAAGCCAAAACAGCTCAATATGGCCGCTACCATCTTGGGGGAAGTTACGTCATTTGGAGCCAGAGCATGCGCAGTAGAGGTTCGTTTGGAGCCAGAGCATGCGCAGTAGTGTCGTGAGGCGGAGCCGCGGTGTCAAAGTCCCGCCCAAACTCCCGCAGACCCAATCGCACGATCACAATCATGACACCACACCCCGTTTTTATAGCATCAAATAACTACTTAAAAGCAAACTTATTAGAAAAACGAACACCTGAGCATGAATCAGCATTATAAAAACTACCTCACACGTTGGAAATCACCTTTGGAAAAAAATTATTTGCCGTGTAATTCGATTATTTAGTTTGGCTCACGTCCCATTAGATTACATGGAGAGGGCGGGGTTTATGACCTATACTGCAGCCAGCCACCGGGGGGCGATCGAAAACTTTTGGCTTCACTTTTCAGGACACCTACGGCACGCTTGGTTCAAATGCTCACTGATGCTTCAGAAGGAAACACAATGCATTAAGAGCCAGGGGTGAAAACTTTTGGAATTTGAGTATCAGGGTAAATTTAACTTATTTTGTCTTCTGGGAAACACTTTTCATTTAATTAGATTCAAATAACAAATATCATACCGGCCCAAACTTTTGATTGGTAGTGTTTCTAAATAGACAGCACAGAGCAACAACACGTTTCATGATTAGTGACAATATGTGGTGGGCTGTGTTACAGATCCAGCAGCTCAAACTTCAGTTAAGAGTTAAATAAAGGTAATACTTGTATCTGAATGCAAAGTGAAAGTCCATAGCAGACTAAATTAACATCATTCCAACAGTCATGAAATCGGATGCTGGAAATCGAACACTTCATCTAAACTCAGCAGCGATGTCCAAACATATTTATTTATATTCAGCCTACCCTGATGATCAGTCAAATTATTAATAAAGACATGACAGTTGATCAATCTGCTTTCATGTCTACACTTGAATGCAAATAAAGCATGTTGCTGTCAACAAATTAAATGAGGGTCACTCTGACATCAGTACTTACCGTGTGTGAGGTAATGGAATTGGGAGAGAGATGCAAAGAAAAGGATCAAAAGTGTTGCTCTGTTTCTGACAGTGCGGACAGGTAAGCGAGGATCTGGAATAAACAGAGGCCACAGTGAGCAATTTCCACTAAGGCAAACATTTAAATACAGTTGACAGACATCAATAATCATACCTGTACTGAGCTTGAAACAGCTCTTGTACAAATGAGCCAGCTGAAAGAGGAGGTGAAGGCCCCTCTAATGCTCCATCGTCTTCCTCAATAGGAGGCTGTAGTGACAAACACGAGAATGTTAGGTGCTATTTAACAATTCCAGTAACTCAAGACAAACCAGCAAAAGGTCAACTATTAAATATACATGATACATTTGCATATTATGTAACAAACACGTACCACACTTATAATAAAAAAGTGAAATGTGTCATGTACAGGCAGAAGCTCAAGTCAAGTACATAAAGCAGGGCCACAACTATATAATAATTCAGAAAACTTATAAACACATGATCATAATGAGGCGTGTCTCTAAGTTAACATTTTTACTAGACAGTCAGTAAGATTTTTTTTTTTTAAGAAATTATTTTTTATTCAGCAAGAAAACAATAAATTGCTCAAAACTACCAGTAACGACATTTGTAAATGGAGATTAAAAGATTTCCATTTTAAATAAACGCTGTTCTTTTTACCTTTATATTAAAAGTGTATCATGGTTTCCAAAAAAATCATCACAACTGCTTTCAAAATGTATAATAATAATAAATAATACAAGCTTTGCATCACAGAAATAAATTACATTTTAAAATATATTAAAAAAAGTTATTTTAAATTATAATAATATTAACAAATAACTATAAATATAAATAAATTCAGCCTAGGTAAGAAAAAAAACTCTTAAAAAACAATAGTACTAGTGTATGGAAGTCAGAGTTGAAAACATGTTGAAAATGTGTCTTTCCACAAATTATGTATGTATGCAAATTGTATGATATCCAAGGTACACATTTCTAGTAATTGTGCAGTTAATTCTCATATTTTATTTTCAGAAAGTTGTGGAATATTTGTCCTCTTCTCAAATTTGTCACTACCGAAACACTACTGAAATATTGACCCATTAAGATGTTGCTTCTTGTAAATATAAATATTTTTCTATTTTATTAAAAAAAAAATTCTGAGGTAAATTAATAACAATTACAGTTTTAACAATATTGTGATTTATGATATTTGTTGCATTTTGGATCCAATTTGTCTTTGAAACAGGCAAAAGGTTTATAATACTGATTTCAAACTCAAGGGTTAATTCGTTTGAACTAGGGCTGCACGATAGGTCGTTTCAGCATCGTCATCGCGATGTACGCATGCGCGATAGTCACATCGTGGCAGTTACGATGCAGGGCAAAAAAAAAAATTATGTGTCTGATTTAAAAATGTACTGTCTATATTTCTAAACTTTCTATTCACGGATCTATATTTGCCTAAAATAAAGTAATTAACTCATTCTTTAAAAACTACAATGCACACGTTGCTTCACATACTTCATGCGTGCAGTCTCTGCGTGCGCATGGCGAAATGAGCGCGGGACGGGAGAAAAGCGCCGAAATGGAAGATTTGGTCGCAAAAAGAAACGCAACGTCGGTCATATGGAAGTATTTTGGATACAAAAAGGATGCTGCTGACCAAAAACAGGTGCTTTGTCGGGAGTGCCTGGCAGTTGTTGCCACAACTCACGGAAATACTATGAATTTAAGGGACCGTTCACTTGTCGCGCCTAAAAACGCGTGGAAAACGCTAGGCGCGTCGCTTTCTCCTTCTTTCCAAAGCGCTCTGTAACTTGAGTGGCAGAGTGGCGTCTGCCGTTACTAAGCAACCATGACCCGCGCTCTCCTAAAGACGCGCAAGTTTCAGCAAAGATAAATAAACAAAGATAAATGGATTTCCAAAACTAAAAATTGCTTGCAGTAGCTCTGCTGCTAAAAAATGTTATCCCTGTAACAGCTATGATCAGCCGTTCCTCCATCTTGGCTAATGTTTGTCGTTAAAGGAAGAAGCTGATTTCCCTTTCATCAGGATAAAAGCAACATTCATTATTAATTTCATATTAGAGCCTTGATTTGACAGTGAATAAGGTGAGTCAAACGGTTTATGAAACTAGCCAAAATAAGCTTTAAAAAGTATTTTATTTCAGGGTTTTGATTATACTGTACTTTTACATTTTTTTATTCTTTGAAAATGCTTACAAATTACCCCAATTATTCTTGAATTATTATTTGATTTTTAAGCAGTTCAAAACAACCCGATGAACATAAATGAATTTGTACACATCGCAATATATATCGCAAGAAAAAAATATATTGCAATGTAATTTTTTCCCAATATCGTGCAGCCCTAGTTTGAACATACATTGAACCAAAAACTATCATAACATCTTAGTTGATAATTCAGTATATTTTTGACAAACATTTCATGTTTCGGTTGTGACTGAACATTTTCGGTAGTGACAGTAATGCTTTGGTAGCGACTGCATCATATTACGAAATTTTAACTCAAATTCTAAAACATTATTACACACTAAGATACTAAACAATTCCAATACTGTACTAAAATTTTGTTTATGTACCCCAAATAAAGTTTGGGTTCCCTTTTGTCACTACCAAAACAATGATATGTTTCGTTCGTGACTGTTACGGTAATGACAATTTTAGATATTTTTGAACCTAGTTTAAAATTCTAATCAGCACATTGTTAGCTAGCACAGTTCTGAACAGTTGTACACATAAAAAAGCTAAATGTTATGGAATAACCCCCCAAAAAACATGTACTTAATTGCAGAAAAAGGTGTTCAGTAGAGATGTTCCGATACCCTTTTTTCCTTCCCGATACCGATTCCGATACCTGGGCTCGGGGTATCGGCCGATACCGAGTACTAATCCGATACCTGGGTATGTAATTGTATATACAGCTGTAGATAATACTAATAAATTATTTTATTGTGTGCTTCAGACTTATTCCTTAATAAAACAATTATACAGTGATATATACAGTGAACTAGAGTATTTTTATTATATGACATACATTGAACTTTTATTATATGACATATACAGTGAACTAGAGTATTTTTATTATATGACATACATTTGACAGTAATATTTTTTCATATAGTTAGTATTACTAATCTGGTTTTCTGACGTACATCAGCCCTGTTTATAACAGAGAATTTTGGCCAGAATTTGAAAGATTCTCACTAGATCTCGCAGCAACCTTATTCATTGTGCGGCATTTTCAAATGCTCCTCACTGCATCTCGCAGCAGTAACAGTGTTGCAAAATCAACGTTGGCTCCCGAATAAAGCTGTTCGGGGTTTGTGCAAGTTTGTTTGCATTGCAGTCCAAGCTGATAAACGGTCAGCGCTGAGCAGCTCAAACGTGTCGTGTTAGTTTCACTTTCGTTTCGCGTGCCATTTTATGTTTCTCATCTGAGACAGAAATGGCAGAGCTTATGAGTTGAACAACGCGGTGGTCGCGCCAGTGTGACCGCTCACGAAAATTAGTAACACTGGCAGAAAAATTGGTCACAGTCTGGAGCCCTTTAATATTACCGCAAGTGTCCCGCGCGCTTCAGTACAAGAAGTAAACAAACCACGCGCCTGTACAATTCATTAACACAGAACCACGCATTAATTCATATTTAAACAGTCGGTTTCTGGCTTAATATTAGTCCATATCACGATTTGATTTAAGTGTAATGAACTACCTTTGATTAATGCATCAAACTTTGACAAATTCCGTGACGTTCCGCGTTAAACTGTAAGTTCCATTTTGACTGAATTCCGCGATTCCGTCCGTGTTTTCGGCATCGCAGAAATCATAAAGCCCTACATATGAGACATGCCGCCGTTTTAGCGGACAAACTGCTAGCACATTTGTATTTCTTCTTCGCTGCTCTAAACAGTGGTTGCTTGTGGCAACACTGTTTGCATTCTGAGCCGCAAAGAAGAACTGGCTTCTCATTTGCTAGCGGGAATAAGTTATATCTTAAGAAAATGGTATCGGATCGGTACGTGGGTTCAAGTACTCGCCGATTCCGATGCTAGATTTTTTTGTGGTATCGGCGGCATTTCCGATACTAGTATCGGAATCGGAACAACCCTAGTGTTCAGTAGTGACATTCTTTCAAGTTTTTATTTGACTTTTGAACACATTTACCTCAAAATGATGGGGCCTATCTACTAAACATGTAGTTATGAGAGAGAGTGACAAATATTTCCTGATCATAAATGTAGGGGTGTAGTTAAAATCAGTCTCAGCCAATGGACTAAAACATGCACTGTTTTGGTAGTGACATGAAACATGTACATAAAGTTTATATAATCTAATATATTTGTAATATAATTTACAAAGAAAATATGGAATGAATATGGAATACGGAATGGAATGAAATGCAAAAATGGTTTCAATATAATTTTCCTAAGTTGAAATCTAGGGGTTAGGGTTCAAGACCACCACCTCCCAACTGAAAATACTTACCAAATGATGGTTGTATATATTTTAAGCTTACTGATATTTAAAAAATGATTGTGGTTTTCCAAAGATAAAAAAGGATCTTAGTAAACATCTAAGATGTGAATACATAATGCTTTTTAAATGTGTTTTTTTGGTTATGGGACAGCAGTTTGCACCAATTCTGTAGAATGGCCCATATCTGCTATTACCATCCAGAATGTTGTGATTTAAACTATCTACACAATCTAGAAGATCTGTTGTCAAATGTTTACATGATTATGCTGCACCGTAAGGGTCAATAAATAAAACCTGTATACACTGGCGATACAGTGTAAGTGATTAATAATTTGAGAGACTGCCGTTCTTCAATAAGTTTAAGATTCCAGCTAAGCATCTGGCTCTTCAGAGCAGCACAGTCAGTCAGCCAGGAAACTGTCGGCCTCGTGCTTCTTGGCACAACCTCCAGGAAACCACAACGTACATCTAAATCAATCGGACAAGCTGAATGACCTCATGCGAGTATGCAAGTGGCTGACCCTGACCAGGACACCACAGGCTGTAAAAAGAAACCGAACGAGCCCTCTTCCGAACAGGCCCTAGGATATGACTTAACATCCCACGCATTTGATATAGAGGAGGAATTAAGTACCCTAAACTCTTCTATCCTGATCTTTGTCAGACTGATGTCTGATTTGAGACTCCTCGCTGCCATTCCAGGACAGAATGGCATTATAAATCCAGACGTTTGGCTTGTCTCCGTTTCGGCTATTTAAACGATTGAAATCCCAAGCTTTTATAGAGCTGCCGGTATAAACGCCATTCTATGCAACTTTTGTAAACAGCTAGAGTGGTGAACAGTCTCTTAATTCAGCTGACCTTAAGAGGTGAATGCACTGTATGACTGACTTCCTTCCTTCCAAACAGACTCGCATCAGCAAAACATTCGGTCATTAAACCCAACTATGTCAGTTCACTGAGATCTCAGCCATACCTTTATAGAGGCTCTGATGTTCGGGTGTACAAGGTGGTTGAGGTCTTCATGGACACGGTCGAGCAGCCAGAGAAGGAACTCCTGGGCATCATGTTGAGCATTTCCTCGATACTGCATGGCACTCCTGGCCACAGCATTCTACCACAACACACATAAGAGTATTAGTCACGTTTCGAACAATAAGACATCAATGTTTCTAATCTACAGAAGCAAGATTAGATATAGAAAACTATTCAGTGTTGACAACTGTGCTTTTTAAGGATTTCCTTTTGTTTTTCATCATATAAAGCCTACTGTATCATATTTGATACATGATTCACTAAGGCATCGAAATATCAATATGTACACTGCCGTTCAAAAGTTTGGGATCAGTAAGATTTTTTTATGCTCATCAAAGTTCCATTTATTTAATCATAAATACTGGAAAAAAGTAATATTATTATTCAGTTTAAAATAACAGTTTTCTATTTTAATATACTTTAAAATAGAATTTACTTCTGTGATGCAAAGCTGAATTCTTTAGTGTCACACGACCCTTTGAAATCATTCTAATATGCTGATTTATTATCAATGTTAGAAACTGTTGTGTTGTTTAATATGTTTTTGGAACTTGTGATGCTTTTTCAGGATTCTTTGATAAATAACTTTGATCAAAGAACAACATTTATTCCAAATAGAATCCTTTTCTAACAATGCAACTCTTTACTATCACTTTTTAATTTAATGTAATTTAACATATCCTTGCTGAACAAGTGTTCATTTATTTCAAACATAAAAAAAGAAAGAAAAAAAATACTGCCACCAAACTTGAAATGGTAGTGTATATTGTTACAAAAGATTTCTATTTTAAAACCATTTTCTTTTTACTCATCTAAGAATCATAAAAAAGAATCTAAAAAAACATGCCTTCTGTTCTCTGACTGATAACACCTAATACACTTAATATCTTTTTCCAGTGAAATCTTTAATGATTTTTTAAGTTAACGTACGAATAATTGTATTTAAGATGAACATTTACTGGACTGAAAAAAAACTTAGGTTTACTTAATTATCCAGAAGAAAAATCATCAAAATGTGATACATCAGGCTTTTCAGTAATGTTTATTTGTACATTTATCAGTCATAATTGTATTGCATTGCATTATATCTCCCTACATTATAAAACTGGAAATACAGTGATACCTGATATTTATATGCATTTTATGCAAGAGGTTTGCTATACTGTTAAAAAAAAAAATCTCAATGATTTACAAGATTTATCTTACTTGTTGGCCTTATAAATAACATCCGCAACTATTTGCTTTTTTTCCCTTAGTTGAGCCTCTGAATAAAACTGAGGAATTTTTTCTTGAGTATAAGCTTCATATTCTTACTACTATATGCAAGAAAAGTCTGATGTATAAAATATTACATTTAAAAAAAATATTTTTTTTTTTAGACTTTGTCTAAAATTTCAAGAGTGTTTTCACGACACATATTGGTGGCACTGAATGTAAACAATGCCACTGAACTGAACGAGGCTAGCATATTTTGCTGATTATTGCTGCTGAAAATGGTCAGTTATTGTCATGTTTTGGGCTGTACTAATTGGTCGGTTTGGAAAAACATTTGGATTATATAGACTGCCAAAAGTTATAAATCAAAAAGAAGAGTGCAAAAAAACTGTCTGAGGAACAAAAGGCATTTGTGGTTGGCCAAACTGAACCAGGATTTCCAGGGCAAGAATCTTGACAACATTCGTGTTTGTTCTTATCCTTTCCAGTCAGGTAGGTGAAATATTAGGCTAATATCTTAATAAATACTGATCATACGTATATTTACCACCTATTAACTTTAGTTTGTCAAAATATTGCACCCTTTTCTGCTTACGAAGTCCTTGTCTATATGATTCAGCCGCTTCCACATGTTTTTTCCGTGGTGTAGACAGCATAAATTTGCAGAACAATTTATTCAGTAGTACATTGACCATGCAATCAGTGCTGTTGTTTACATCCATATATCACCAATTATGGCCGCACATCCGGGTAACTAACCAAACTGTGACCAAAGTGCAAACCCTCTATTAAACTAAGATTTTTTTTTTCTTAAATATGAGCTTCATATTTTCACTATATAATACGATATGTGCCACAAAATCACATTGCATTTTGTTTAAGATTTAGTCTAAAATTTCAATAAACCATTTTATTTCACATGTCAGTATTTACAGGGTTAATATAACTCATGAATGAAACTCATAGAGCAGCAAATGAAATGTTTGCTGCTCTACCAGCAGTGGATCTTCTGAAATGACTACAGTGCAAAGAAATAATGCCAAAAGACCATTTGAATTAATTAAATTAAAGGGTTCACCAAGTGACTTGAAAGCACTTTTCCATTAAATCTACATATAGCTTGCTTATACACTACCAGTCAAATGTTTTGAACAGTAAGATTTTTAATGTTTTTTTTTTTAAATAATTATCTTCTGCTCACAAAAGGCTGCATTTATTTGATCCAAAACACAGCAAAAACAGCAATATTGTGAAATGTTTTTACTATTTAAAGGAGTTGCTTTCTATTTGAATATTTTTAATTTAAATAATATTTTAACATATACAATGTTGTATAATGAACTTTATATTTATCAAAGAAACCTGAAATAATATATTTAGCTCTTTTCAACAATGTTTTTTGAGCAACAAATCAGAATATTAGAATGATTTCTAAAGGATCATGTGACTGGAGTAATTATGCTAAAAATTAGGCTTTGAAATCACAGGAATAAATTACATTTTGATTAATAAATAAAGCTATTTTACATACTAAAACAATTTCAAAATGTACTGTTTTTGCTGTAATTTGGATCAAATAAATGTGGCTTGGTGAGCAGAAGAGACCTTAAAAAACATTAAAAACCATAGCATTTAAAAACTTCTGACTGGTAGTGTAGTTTTACACCAGTCCTTTTACTTTTAAACCTTAAGCTTGCTGACTGGTAAACAACAAAACGCCATTGCAAAAACAATCGTTTGTGAGTAGTTCAACACATTTCCACAAAAGAACTTTTGAAGAAGTTCCTGTTATATATCTCGGTAAATTATTAAAGTGACATGTCTAATTGACGTGTCAGTCAATCAGTGAGTAAATGACCCACTCAAACCGACTTGTAAAGCAGTTTAAATGATTCAAAGATTCGACTCAAAAGAATCGACATCCCTAGAGGTGTCACAGAGACGAGTGTAATTTCTCAGGACTCATTTCAGTCAGATAATCTTTCATGCGTGCTTGCAGCAGATAGGTAAAAAATCCCAGGTGTGACGGACGACGTTACAGTACCCCGCCTCTGCATGAACTTACTTTGAAGTCTCGACTGTGCTGCGGCGTGTACTCAAAAGTCCACAGGGCTCGAACCAGTCCTGACAGCTGCTCCGTCACCTCTCCCCTGTCCTGACCGCCCTTCCTCTGCACGACCCCGTTGGTCTTGGGTTTCTCGTCGTCCGTCTGGTCACCTCGGTACTGCTCCAGCGCCAAATACTCGGCGAACAGCTCCGTGTTGCTCAGGCACTGCAGAATAGCGTTCATGAAGCACGTATTGCCGTGGTTTTTTAAACCGGCCACTCCGGGGATTTTGTCCCTGGGAAGAAACCCCCCGCAGTCGCTGTCGTCCGACGCGACGGATCCCTTGCCTTCGTTCTTGAAGGCTGTGAATCCCCCATCGTCCTTGTCGCCCTCGGGGGCGTGCAGCTCCGAGCTGAAATGAGAGAGCGTGGAGAGAGTCTTCAGGACTCTGCTCATAAAACTCCCCACGGAGCGCACCGAGCCCCGGCGGAAGAGCTTCTTGCTGAAGCCGGACTTCTTCTCTTTACCCGAAGCTTTGCTGGACATGTTTTTGGAGCGTTTTTAGGGCATCCCCTCTTTCCCCAGCGATAAACTACCTACAATTGCCAGCCGAGGAGGCTAAACGAGTGCAAACGCTGGCGGCTTATTTAGAGCATAAAATCGACTCAAGATCTGGCATGTTAAAGTCACGGAGAGCTAGCTAGCCGGAGGCAGTGGTGCCTCTATTATCCAAGTGTTTGCTTCAGTGACACAACCAGAATCTGCCTTGAGAAAATGCATTGTGAAAAGCGCACGCCTGCCACTTTTTTCAGATATTAAAACCTGTTATGTCAAGTTGGCAGCCGGATCGGGTTGTCAGCCATCTACTCGTTCCGCATCTATAACACACACACACACACACACTCGCTGGCCCCTCTCACTAAAAACAAACCGTTAGGGTTTGCATGCTGTCTAATCCAGTGAAGTGATTTCTACTAGCTAACACAGCGGCTAGCTAGGCCTGCCCGGGCTAACCGTTTGCCATGTCAACGAAAAGACGGGCAAAAGTGGATTTCCACCGGAGATCGTGTCCAGCACCAGCATCAAAGTCAAACGCGCTCGGTGATCAAACGCCGTAGGCATGCAGATCACTGTCATAATACGGGACAGTGGTTAGCTTGCGCTGCTAGTGCGCTAGCCGATGCCGCTTCTTCATGCATAATTGAGCGATGTACTGCAACTCCACCCAGGCAATGACGCTCCGCTCCGACCGCTAAATATTAGGCATACGCGCTCAGACTGCCGAGATACTTCGGCTTGTCTGTCTGCTCGGATTTTACATCCAACAGTCAGTCGCAGCGACCGCTACCCAGCGCGACCCCGATGCTACAGCAGCAGATGCGCGCGTCCGAGCGAGAGTTCGGCGTGCATCCCAAATCCTAAACGTTTTCGCGTGTTCCCGTTGACTCAGCGGGTTTCTTCTCGCTCGGCCGGTTGGAAAGTGTCTGGTGGATTCCGTTAGTGATAGTGGTGTGTCGGTGGGCCGTCGCGTCCTCGAGTGCTTTTCTAAAATCACTGACACTGCAGGGCGGCGGTGCGCCCGTGACGTCACAGCCCAGCAGCAGTCTAGTTCAGGTAGTTTCTGGTAGCTGCTGTACTGCTGTCCATGGATAAGGGGTGTCCTCGGGCTTTAGTGTTTTTTCGTACTCTAAAGTAGTGAGTAGCAACACAAAAGTGTTTTAAATCAGTTTACTGAGCTGTTTTGTACCTCCACATCCCCTATAAGGCTCAAGTAGTCCTTCGACAAATTAGAAATTTGTTCATTTTCCTCAATTGGATAGCAATTATTTAGCTCTGTTAATAATATTAATACATTAACTTAAATGAAAAATGAAAATTTGATGTTTATTTACTTACCCCCAGGGCATCCAAGATGTAGGTGACTTTGTTTCTTCAGCAGAACACAAACGAAGATTTTTAACTCAAAGCGGTGCAGTCTGTCAGTCATATCATGGCAGTGGATGGGCACCAGACCTTTAAAAGTAAAACAAAACATGCACAGACAAATCCAAATTACACCCTGTGGCTTGTGACGTTACACTGATGTCCTAAGAGACGAAAACGATTGTTTTTTGCGAGAAACTGAACAGTATTCATATAATTTTTTTACCTTTGATACACAGCCACGTCCATCTGTCCTGAGCATGAGTTTATCATCCGGTTCGTTACATGTGAACGTGCTCGGCGTAGTATACGCAAACGCCGGAAGGGAAAATCGGTCCCGGATGAGTTTGCGCAAGCAAACGTAATCTTTTAGCTTTAAATCGGTTTGAACAATCAGGATAAGCACAAGTGATTACCATTTTAAATAGCCGCTATACCCACAATCTCTGTGCACTGTGTAAACAATGAGTGTTGTACACACGTTACAGATCGCTTCCGGCGTTTGCATATCCTACGACAGAGCGCGTACACATGTAACGAGCTGGATGCTAAACTCGTGCTCAGGACAGATGGACGTGGCTGTGTATTAAAGGTAAAAATAATATAAATACTGTTCAGTTTCTCACAAAAACCGATCGTTTCGTGTCTTAGGACATCAATGCATCATCACAAGCCGCAGGGTGTAATTTGGATTTGTCTGTGCATGTTTTGTTGTACTTTTAAAGGTTGGTGACCATCCACTGCCATTATATAACTGACAGACTGCACCGCTTTGAGTTAAAAATCTTCATTTGTGTTCTGCTGAGGAAACAAAGTCACCTACATCTTGGATGCCCTGGGGGTAAGCAGATAAACATCAAATTTTCATTTTTGGGTGAACTATCCCTTTAATTCAGTAATGACTTTTGTGGGTGAAAAACAAATCGCAACTGGCTAGCTAGCAAGTAGAAATCACGTTTATGTTCGTGACATAACAAAAGGCTTTTGACCAGCCTATTTAAAAAAAAAAAAACACACAATTTCATCTATTAAATACAAATTCCTTCAAAGACTATTTGAATAGAAGAGAGTGGAGAAGACAGTGAAAAGACTGAGGACACTAAAGGTGAAGACTTGTCTTGACCAACGCTGCACCTTATCCAGAAGTGTGAGGAAAGTGTGTTTGTGAGGCGCTGAGGCGGTTACAGTAGTCATAAAGAGGGCACAGAAACCTGTTTAAGATTAATTTAAAAATCTTGTCAAACAGGATTTTAACCCAACTGACATTTATGCTTTGGGAAGTGGCCTACTTAGTGGCTTTGTGTAGCCAGTCCCCACACTGTAGAGGAATTTTCGTTGAGGTCAAGTTTACATCGCAGAATTGCAAAATGTTAATTATTTGACCAAAATAAGAGCAAAGTGCATGTTATTTTTTTTATTTAGTACTGACCTGAATAAGATATTTCACAAAAAAAAGATGTTTACATATATTCCACAAGAGAAAATAATAGTTGAATTTATAAAAATGAGCCCGTTCAAAAGTTTACATATACTTGATTCGTAATACTTGCTTTATTTGAATGAATCACATCTGTGTGTTTTTTTGGTGGTGGTTTTGTTTTTTTGTTTTTTTCCATCCCTGTTCAAAAGTTTGTATACGCTTGATCCTTAATACTGTGCTGTTACCTGAATGATCCACAGCTGTTTTTTTGTTAGTTTGTTTTGTTTAGTGACAGTTGTTCATGAGTCCCTTGTTTGTCCTGAACAGTTAAACTGCCTGCTGTTCTTGAGAAAAATCCTTCAGGTCTAACATATTTTTTGGTTTTTAGAATTTTTGTGTATTTGAACCATTTCTAACAGTGACTGTATGATTTTAAGACCCATCTTTTCACACTGAGGACAACTGAGAGATGAAACTATCACAGAAGGTTCAAACGCTCACTGATGCTTCAGAAGGAAACACGATGCATTAAGAGCCGGGGGGTGAAAACTTGAAGATCAGGTTAAATTCAACTTATTTTGTCTTCTGGGAAACATGTAAGTACCATCTGTAGTTTCTGAAGGGCAGTACTAAATGAAAAAAAAAAAGATATTCAGGCAAAATAAGAAAAATGTACACATCCTCATTCTGTTCAAAAGTTTTCACCCCCGGCTCTTAATGCATTGCGTTTCCTTCTGGAGCATTAATGCGTGTTTGAACCTTCAGTAATAGCTGCATATAAGTCCCTCAGTTGTCCTCAGTGTGAAAAGATGGATCTCAAAATCATACAGTCGTTGCTAGAAAGGATTCAACTACAGAAAAATACTAAAAAACCAAAGAATTTGTGGGACCTGAAGGATTTTTCTGAAGAACAGCGGACAGTTTAACTGTTCAGGACAAACAAAGGACTCATGAACAACTTTATTACGGCTGTGTTTTTTAATGATCATTCAGGTAACAACACAGTATTAAGACTCAAGCGTATGTAAACTTTTGAACAGGGCCATTTCTATAAATTTAACGTCATTTATGTGAAATATCTTATTCAGGTCAGTACTAAGTAAAAAACATGCATCCATCCATCTATCTGTGACATGTATATTGATGTTGATATTTAGATTTAGGTAATTATTGCTATAGTTTTAGTTATATATAGTTATAGTTTTATTAATTTGTGGAACTCATAGTACAAATACATGTACAAGTGTACTGAATGTGAACCATCAGACATCGGTTTTGGCCTGCTGCCACAGCTGATCCAGTTGTTACACATTCAAGGTCGTTTGACTAAGGTCTGGTGTAACATGAGAGCAGCATCTCTATGTGGCAGAAAGCTCTCTGCTCGTCCCCTGTAACCCATCCATCCTGCATAACACTCATCCACACACAGAACTGCTCTCTTCTGCGTGGAAATAAAGAATAGCCGGGATGCTCAATATAGGACACGTATTAAAAATGCATGACCTTTAATGACTGTTCATTTATATCTTCATTGCTTCTTTCCCTGTGGATTGTGATAATTCTGTGGATTCTCAGAGCACTTTGTGATGTATGTCATCCGAGATCTGAAGCAGAAAATTACTCATTTATTTCAAAGGCAAGTCATTTATCACCTTCTCATGCGAACAAGATTAACGTCCACAGTTTTCATGAAAAAGACATGTATGTTATATCAGCGCATTCAGAATGCTATCTCATGAAAGCTTTCTGTGTCAACAAAGCACTGTTTTTCTTACATACCTGGCTTTGTATCAGGCTAAGATGCAACAGGGCTGTCCTGTTTGGGCAAATTCTCTTTAATAATGCTTCGCTCTTGTGCTGCTCCCCACCAAATCTGTCACTTCTGACGTTTTGGCCAATAGAAATCCGAGCTTGGTGCAGGTTGTACGGAGGGATTGGCTGGCTTGTTGCTAAGAGTCAAAGTGCAGTAACTCATCGGAGGGACAGGGCATTCCCACACTGCTGAATAGAGCACGCACCCCGTTAAGCAGAGACGCATACACAAGGCAGAAAAGCATGTCGCAGCTTGTTGAAATATCATGGGAAATTGCATAAGTGCACCTGCACCAGGCTCCCTGGATATGCATGAGCAGAATGTTTTGTGCAGTCAAAACGCATGTTTGTTCAAGAGAAACTAGAATCAGTCCAGGAAGTAGCAATGAGAAGTGAGAGTGTTTGTTATGCATGAGAATTTGTTAGTGTGATTTAACTTTGTGGGTAGTGCGTTTTATTATTTTTTTGGTAACACTTTATAATGTCATTTGTTAACATTAGTTAATGTATCAACTAACATGAGGGAAAGATGAACGATACATTTATTATTTGACAAATCATTTCTAACTTAATATGTGACTCCGGACCACAAAACCAGTCATAAGGGTCAATTTTTTGATTTCTTTCTATTGATGTATTGTTTGTTGATATTTGGTCCAGATACAACTATTTGAAAATCTGGAATCTGAGGGTGCAAAAACTAAATATTGAGAAAATGACCTTTAAAGTTGTCCAAATTAAGTTCCTAGCTATGCATATTACTTATCAAAAATTACATTTTTAAATATTTACAGTAGGAAATTTACAACATATTTTCATGGAACATGATCTTTATTTAATTTCCTAATGATTTTTGGCATAAAAGAAAAATCAATCATTTTGACCCATACAGTGTATTTTTTGGCTATTGCTACAAATATACCCCAGCGACTTAAGACTGGTTTTGTGGTCCAGGGTCACATTTATGAAAAGTCAAATGTGAAATATTACAATTTAATATAACAGTTTCTGCTTTAATATATTTTAAAATGTAATTCACTTGCAAAGCTGAATTTTCAGCATCGTTATTCCAGTCTTCAGTGTCACGTGATCCTTCAGAAACCATGCTAATATGCTAAGAACATTTCCTATTCAACAATTTTGGAAACTACTAATATTTTAGACTAAGCTAATAAGTACTATTTTTGCAAAACACATTCAAAGATTTGGGGGTAAAAAAGATCTCTAAACAAAAACCAAACCAAACCAACCAAAACAAAACAAATCAAAACAAAAATAATAATAATAAAAATAAAGATGCATTAGGGCATGGAAACTCTTAAAAATATATATATTAATCTCAGAAAGCTTTTTTGAATAAATAAAATGACAATTTATTAAATTTATCAAAATTGTCAAACTAAAATGTGATAATATATTCCAATAGAAAAGTCATTTAAATATATATTTAAAAAAAAAGTTTTTACTGTATTTTTTACTGCATCAAATGCAGACTTGGTTAGCATAAGATACTTTTTTTAAATGTCTTGTTCTTAATTTTTCAGTGATAGTTGTGATATAAAATCTTGTTATATATAAATGTATTTATTTTTGTTAATACATTAGAATATGACTGGCATTTTTAAATCACCATTATCTTTTGGGGGCCTTGGCATCAAAAAAAGTCTGAAAAGAGCTGGTTTAGGTTATACATTCTACAACAAATCTTCCAACTCTAAAATACCTAAAAATGCCCTCTGCTGTGCTAGTCATGTCACTACAGCACAGTATTTTTAAATTCCAGCAAAGAAGCTCAAAACATACCCTGTCCACCAACATGCAGTAGGCTACTCATTTCATAAATGCAATACTTGTAATGTGCAAAACACATCCGGCAGGTTAAATCTCACCATGTGATCCAAGATTTTTCTCTTTCTGTCTTCAGTCACAAAAAAAAATTAAGGTTTTTGAGGAAAATATTGCAGGACTTTCTCCATATAGTGGACTTCAATGGAAATCAATGGGTTGAAGGTCCAAATTGCAGTTTCAATGCAGCTTCAAAGGGCTCTACACGATACCAGCTGAGGATTAAGGGTCTTATGTAGCAAAACAATCAGTCATTTTCTTGACACAATAAACGATTATAGACTTATATACATAGCTGAACATGAGATGGAGTTTTTAACCTACCCTACCTTTTTGAAATCAGATTTTTTTTTTTTTTTTTTTTTTTTAGAAAATGACCAATCGTTTTGCTAGATAAGACCCTTATTCCTCGGCTGGGATCGTGTAAATCCCGTTGAAACTGCATTTTGGACCTTCAACTCGTTGATCCCCATTGAAGTCCACTATATGGAGAAAAATCCTGGAATGTTTTCCTCAAAAAACTTAATTCCTTTTCAACTGAAGAAAGATATGAACATCTTGGATGGCATGGGGGAAGAGTAAATTATCAGGACATTTTTATCCTGGAAGTGAACTAATCCTTTAATACATTTGTATGCTGTACACTTTCAAGCCAAGGTTAGAAAATGCAGAAAGGCTGCATAGCGTATGCAACTAGAAAGAAAAGAAAACCCGTTTCAGAATTCAAAAGTGTTTATTTAGTTTGACCAGGTTCTAGCATTACCATCATATACATTTCCCCCAGTCGTAACTTGCAATTACATATATAATATACTATGTGAATACACAAATTGTAAGCATAAAAAAAAATACAAATACAAAAACATGTTATAGGATAATAATAATAATAATAATAATAATAATAATAATAATAATAATAATAAGTATAGGAACAGCAGTGACAAAGTGGAGCAAAAGACATCTCAGTCTGCTTTTGCCCGTTTTCAAAATACATTTTGCAGATTGCACGCTTTAAATGGACAGAGAAAAAGAAAGAGTTGGGACACCTGCTTTAAATAAAGAAAAAAAACTCACCGGGGCCCATCAGAAACGAGTATGTAAACGTGCAACTGAAATGTAGACCGTAGCCGACAAAATCCAGCAGACATAAAGGAGACGTGAAATCGGTGCATCAGTGTGCGCGCATCCCACTTGGAGGCAGGACGTAAAAGAAAAACAAGTTTAAGGGCCGAGTGCCCTACACAGTGATGACCATCACTCTCCAGTGTCACGGTCTGGACGTCAGCGGACGTCGGTGAAGCCTCGGAGGCACGTTTCACCACGAGACACCGACTCAGTGAGCAAGCAACTTAACACTCCACCGATACGAATCCAAACCTCCTCTCTAGCTGCTAAGACACAAGGTTGACGTTAACTAACTAGGTAACTGAGAGGATATGTAAACATACAGGTCTTGAAACCAAACTACAATGTGGTGTCACATAGTCAAGGTAAGTAAACGTGTAGTATTATCGTTTATAAAACACTAGCCATGTAAACTTCGCCTCGATCAGGCAATATTAAGAGATCGGATGAATCTCTGCAAAAAATTATAGCTTGTATTCCACTAGTAAAAGCCCTTTGTGTATGTGTGTGTTTGTGTGTGATAGGATTAGGAAAAATAACATGCACTGAATATGATGCTCTTTAGTCTATATACACGATGACAGATATGCTTGTAGCCTAGCAAAGTGATGTGTTATTTCCCTGACCACAACTCCAAATCAAATTCAGATCTTGTGTCGGTTCATTAAAGGCAACATTGTTAAAGTCTTTTTAAATAAATGACAGGATTATGTATTTAAAGCAAAACTGCATTGTGGATGTTCATTTAATTTAATGTCACTCTTCTACAAGTGTCCGTTCTGTCTCAATCTCTTAAAAACAAGCCCCGCGACGCCACTAATTAACAGTCGCCGTCATGTAAATAAAGCGTTGTTCGAAGCGGTATTGCCAAAACAAATCAAACCGAATGCCGTCATGGCCTTGCCTCAATTCTTTAATTAACGGAGTACACTTCCAGAACAAAAATGTACAGATAACTTACTCACCGCCTTGTCATGTTGCGTCTTTCTTTCTTCAGTCGATAAGAAATGTTTCTTGAGGGAAAATAAATAAATAGTGTTTAAATGCAGCCTCAAATGGCTCTAAACGAGCCAGCCGAGGAAGGTTTTATCTAGTAAAACGATTTGATAACTTCTATACTTTTTAACCTCAAACACTCATCTTGTCTTAGTCTGCGTGAACTGTTTTTTTCCCCCAATACGGTCAATACAGTTAGGGTATGTCGAAAACTTCCATCTCGTTTTCTTCCCCAACTTCAAAATCGTCCTACATCGCTGCAGAAGTACCAAGTGTTCACAAAGTGAACATGCAAAGTTGATCAAACAAACTTTACAAAAAAAAAAAAAAAAAAAGGTAAAACAGATGTACACTCTTAAAAATAAAGGTGCTTTAAAAGGTTCTTACAGCAATGCCATAGAAGAACCATTTTTGCTTCCACAAAGAACCATTCACCAACCTCTCTTACCTTTTTATAACCTGAAGAACCTTCTTTTGTGAAACAGAAAGGTGCTTCAGATGTTAAAAGTTCTATGGAACCATTTAGACAAAAAAAAAAAAAAAAAGGTTCTTCTATGGCATCGTGAAGCACCTTTATTTTTAAGAGTGTAGGACGATTTTGACGTTGAAGAAGAACGAGACGGGAGTTTTTCGACATAGCCTAACTGTATTGGCCCAGATTGCAGAAACTAGATGAGCATTTGAGGTTAAAAAGTATATAAATTGTCAAGTTGTTTCAAAAATAACCAATCGTTTTGATAGATAAGACCTTGTTTTGGAAGCTGCATTTAAACTGGAAGTTCAAACTTGGGGTCACCATTGAAGTGGACATGACATTGGATTGGATGACAAGGGGGTGAGTAAATTATCTGTACAATTTGGTTCTGGAAGTGAACTACTTCTTTAAACCAAATCTAGTTCTGTCACAAAGTCAACAGCGTTAGGTGTTCGTCACCCCCGCAACGTTAAAAACAGTTCCAGTTTATCCAAAGTGGAATGAAAGTGGGGATGGAAGACAAACTTTTTCAGTTCTGTTTTATAACCAACTCAAGGCAGCAACAGTAAAACCTCACGAAACGTGAGGAAACTTTTGAGGCAAACTGTTACGGATGTTCTTTCACCCTTCTGGTAGAAAAACTAACACTATGCGAGTCAAAAAAAAAAAATCAAATCAATCTCATCTTAAACACGGCAAAAACGAAAATCCTTGCTATAAAAAGTCCACCAATTCCCCTCACCAGTCAACATTTACATATATAAGCCACCAATGTAATCTTAATCAAAAAAATACTTTAAATTTTTTTAAACTCTTAATTATAATTTTAAACAGTGAGGTTTAACTTTCTGGCATGATATACATTTTTTTTTCTCTTTTTTGAGACAAAATTGCTCACTGGACCATAAATGACATGATAAACATATTTTGTGAAAGTCGATAAGAGACCCCTGAGTAAACATGATTGGACCAGGCGTGATTGAGGCCCTTTTTGCTCAGCTTACTAATGACATGCATATTCCTACCTTTCGAACGAAACGATTCGGATAGATCCGCCCACAGTCCGGTATAACTGTGCAGGCACAAACAAGTGTCAGTTAATCTAAAACAAAACAGAACATCCGTTCCGAATAGGTTGTCATTCCGCTTGGCGATTTTTCTGTCTCTCGGTGTGATATGGTGCGGGTTGTTTTGCCCAGCAACTGCAGGACCGGAGGATATAAAACACAGTTGTTTCACATTCGAGAGCCTTGTTCTTGAAGAATCTAAAAGAGAGGAACAACTGTTAGTGGATGGATTGGATGGAGAAAGTGAGCGTGTCTGAATAAAACAGGGAAACACATTAAATATTTAATATAGGATTTAAAATTCATTACAAAAAAGGGACGGGATTAAACTTGTTAATTTTTTGTGAATTTCTGTCAACACTGAACTGACTCCAATGTTCATGGAAACACCTTCATAGTATTTTACATGTCATTTATGAATACATTTTAAAATGTGTAAATATATGTCTGTATATCAATATGCACTGTTTAAAAATATAAATAATACATCTAAAAAAGGCATTCATTTAAATACTAAAGTAAATAGACAATTATTAAATAAGTAATTAAATCAAGATATCATTATAATTTCTATAAATATTTAAATTAGTTTTTATATTTTCTGTTTTCATTTTAACTCAAGTTAAAGTTTTAGTAAATTATCAGTTTTGTGTCTATATAGTTAATTTAGTAGATTAAGGTAAACAAATGAGAAATGTTGACAATTTTTTATAGTTTTACTTAGATCTAATAATCTGTAAACAAACAATTATATAAAAAATAAACAACAATAAAATAAATAATTAAATCACGATACCATTATAATTTCTATAAATATTTTGATTAGTTTTTGTATTTTCAGTTTTCATTTAACTCAAGTAAAAGTTTTAGTAATTTTTTTTTCTGTATATAGTTTATATTCATTTTCTGTTTTCATTTTAATTCAAGTTAAAATTTTAGTAAATTATCAGGTTTGTGTCTATATAGTTTTAGTTATAGTTAGACCTAATCATCTGTAAATAAACAATTATATAATAAATAAAAATCTGTTTAGTATTGAGACTGAAATTTAAATTAGTTTTCATTTTAATTCAATTTTAAGGTTTAGTAATTGTCTATTGTTTTAATTCATTTAGTAGATCAAGGTAAACAAATGAGAAATGTTGGCAACATTTTTTAGTTTTACTTAGATCCAATACCTTGTAAATAAACAATTATAAAATAAATAAATACCTTAATAAATAAAGAAATAAAATGATTATGAATAAAAGGGGAAAAAAATGCTTTAGTGTCAAGATACCATTATAATTTCTATTCATTTTTACATTTATTTTTAGTTAGTTTTAGTAAATTATCAGGTTTTGTCTATATAGTTTATTTATTCAGTAGATCAAGGTAAACAAATGAAAAATGTTGACAGCTTTTTTTTGTTTTAGTTTGATCTAATAAACTGTAAATTTCTATTTATTTTTAATTAGTTTTTACTTTAAGGTTTAGTAATTTTTGTCTAAATAGTACATTAATTCAACAGATCAAACAAATGAGAAATGTTGAAAACGTCTAATAATCTGTAAATAAACAATTATATAATAAATACCGTAATAAATAAATACAATTTATATAAATCAAAGATTTTAAATTTAAATTGAAGTTTAAGTTTTTAAATGTAAGTTTTTTAAATCTGTTTAGCGTCAATACCATTATAATTTCTAAATTCTTTAATTAGTTTTTATATTTGTGCTTTCATTTAAATTTAAGTTAAAATTTTAGTAAATTATTAGGTTTTGTGTCTATATAGTTTTTATTCATTAAGTACGTCAAGGTAAACAAATGAAAAATGTTGACTTTTACAGTTTTAATTAGATCTAATAATTTGTAAACAAACAAACAAATATATATATATATATATCTCAGTTTTGCATTGAGTAACCATTATAGTTTGTATTACTTTTTAAATTAATTTTTACATTTTCTGTTTTCATTTCATTTAATTCAAGATAGTTTTAATAAAATATTATTTTTTGTTAACTATAATAACCTGTAAATAAACAATTATATAAAAAAAAAATTAATGAAATAATAAAATGTATATAAAAAATATGTTTAGCGCTGAGATATCATTGTCGAGTAATTTTTAACATCTTATTTTTAACATTTTAACCATGTTTTTTTAAATTAAAGTTAAAGTAAATTATTAGGTTTGTCTATATCGTTTTTATTAATTTAGTAGATCAAGTTAAACAAATGAGAAAATAATTGTTGTTGTTCATAGTTTTAGTTAACTACAATAGCCCTAAATCAATACAATATTTAATCCTATAGTATATACAAATTACTTTTAGATATTTTTATTATATATTGAATCAAATTAAATCTCTTTATTATCTCTTTAACTGTGTGAAAAAAAACCTTGATTTTTATTTTTTTTAACTAAGAATTTTACTCCTGTGTTTTACTTCTTGCTGTTAACGTTTTAAATTTACTCGACTAATGGCAGTTTGGTTGAAAAAAAAGAAATGTAACATTAAGGCATTGCGGAGCAAGTAAATAATCATCAACAAATATACTAAAAATATTAAAAAATCTGAAAAATGTTCCTATAATCACCCAGCCCTAAACGTGAGGTCTTTGCTTATTTGTACAAGCGACTATGTAGACCTCACAGGAAGCGTACAACAATGCCTCGGTGATATCATCCCAACGTGTTTATTACTTTGCATGACCCCTGTTGACCTGATACAGCATTATGCAGTCAAAAAACTATGAAACGGAGTCGAATGAAACCACATAAGAGGATTTCCAGAGGGAAACTTGTGGCTGCAGCATCTGATGGGGAGGCATTAAATATTGAGCAGGTTTTCCATCATTATCTGGGATCAGAAAGCAAACTAGATGAGCTGAGGATATAATTCTAGGGCTTTCTAATAGGCACGAGTACAGGCAGACAGCATGCGTCAAATTGAGCATTAGTAACAGAGACTCAGAGAGGGAGGGAGACAGCGAGCTCCACTGCCTTTAGCATTCAGCAGAGACCTAATTATCAGCTTAAGTGATATGTAAATGATGCCTCACCAAGAAATAGAGAAGAAAAAAAAATATTTTCACATCCTCAGTGTGCACGGCATGCAGGGAAACAAAACACTCAGGCATGAACACATTTGATCTGGTTAATCAACTCTTTGAGTACTGTTATGCCACGTGACCATCTGAAGAGCAGAGCTGTGGGATATTTTCTTACGATATGTGCGTAAGTGGCTATTTCTGTCCGTGCACGGGGGAAGAGCGCACGGGAGACTGTTAAAGGGTTCTGTCAGCCTCACCTTGGCCTTTTCACTGGGCTCGCTGTTTGTGCCGTATGACTGATTGTGCAGCTCCTTGGAGACCACGCAGAGGAACTCTGCTTGATCCTCATTTCCGTAGTTGTACGAAGAGCCGATACTAACCAACTGGAATGAGAGAGGAAAGGAAAACACATGACGACAGTATTTCCATAGCGAACTGATTTGACTACATAAAATATACATAAAAATACACTTCCTTGTGATATATTGTTGTTGTTGGTAATAGTGTGTAAAAATAGTACATGTGAAAACCATAACCCAATTATAGGATGCTTTACATCAACAAAGACCATAGAGATGCATTTGGAAAAATTATGTGACCCTGGACCACAAAACCAGCCTTGGCTACAAAGGCTGTATCAGCGATTCTAGGCTGAAACAAAGTGTCACATTCAACTGACCTTTCTTCACGATCCACTCGCTGCCTACCCCATAAATTGGCTATAAAAAAAAAAACAAAAAAAAAAAAAAAACGCATCTCTGTGGTCAGCCTAGGGTCCGAGATATGCCAAAAAACAATCGGTGCTACCAACGACTCCACAGAAAAACAAACAGTGTTCCAACCAATCACCGTCAAGGGTTTGGTGTTGTGGACTGCCTCCCTCACATCCCTGCACCAGTACGAAAGTCCACAACACCAAACCCCTGACGGTGATTGGTGAGTAATGATGCTAAAAATTCAGCTTTGAAATCACAGGAATAAAAATATATTTTTTTAAATACATTCAAATAGAAAACAGCTGTATTACATAGTAAAAAATATTTCTCTTTTTGCTGTACTTCGGATAAAATAAATGCAGGCTTGGTGAGCAGAAGAGACTTCTTTAAAAAGAAGACTTCTTAAAAACATTAAAAATCTTACTGTCCAAAAACTTTTGACTAGTAGTGTATTTAAAAAAATAGATTAGAAGATTTTTTTTTTTTTTTTTTAGGACCATTAGTATTTTTTGCATTAAAGTAATATTAATTCTGTGGTGATTAAATAACCGTAAAGTAAAAATGTGTATATGTGACATAAATAGCATTGCAAATATTTGTACATCATGGTAATATTTGTTATAAAATTAATTATGCTGATGTAATTATGCTAAATTACAATTTTAGATCATTATTTATCTCACAAAGCAAAAAATGAAAGTGAAAGTGTTCTTTGTATCTTTTGATGTAAAGACACAAACTCTAATCATGACAACATGAGTGTTTGCTTGTAGAGGAAAAGGGGATTTAAAAAAATGTAGATCTGTCAATGTCAGTGTCGCACAGAGCAATATTATGGAAAAAGTCAAGTGGGCAAGCACTTGAAGAAAATCAGTAAGATCCATCACAATCAAGTTTGTTTAGGCAATCATTGGCTCTACACAAGTACTGATGTCCGTCTCTTCGGTTTCCAGTTAGTAATTTGACTGAGCCACCAGACGCTCCCTTGAATGCTTCACTCACCACAGGTTGTTGAACTCCAGACACTTCCTCACACCTGCCACTGACTACGGATGAACTCACTTGAGCACCTAACCGCCCATCGCACCACCAATTACAGCTTGTCCCTCAAACACCCCAAGCGTAAAAACGTCACTTTGTTTCTGTTCCTTACCCGTCCACCACAAGAGCATGAATATGCAAAAAGGCAAACACTGTTTAGCATGCTAGTCAAATAAAACTTGCACTACACCTAGATGCCCTTAAATGATAATGATCTCAATGCTAAACTTTTCAGCTGCACCCTCAAAGCAAATGTCATTCATCACTACACCAACATAATATACACTAAAAAGTGGCCATGAATTAAGAATTCATTTACTTGTTTTAGTAAAAAAATGTGGTCACGTTGAGCTTATTTTTGTTCGATTGTTTTGAGACAACTAAAATGACTAAAGGGATTAGTTACAGTTAGTTATTAGTTTGCTAAAAAGAGGGAAGAAATTCTTAGCTCATCCCCACAACTTATATACATTTACCACCAGTCAAAAGTTTTTGAACTGTAAGATTTTTAATGCTTTTAAAAAAAGTCTCTTCTGCTTACCAAGCACGCATTTATTTGACCCCAAGTACAGCAAAAACAGTAAAATTTAGAAACATTTTTACTATTTAAAACAACTGTTTTTTATTTGAATATATTTTCAAATATAATTTATTCCTGTGATTTCAAAGCTGAATTTTTAACATTATTACTCTGACACTTTGATCCTTTAGAAATCATTCTAATATTGCTGCTCAAAAATATATATTATTATTATTTTTATTATTATTGAAAACAGCTGAGTAGAATTTGTTCTGGTTTCTTTGACGAATAGAAAGTTCAGAAGAACAGCATTTATCTCAAATAGAAATCTTTTGTAACATTACAAATGTCTTTATCATCACTTTTGATCAATTTAAAGCATCCTTGATAAATAGCAATTTCTATAATTTTCTATAATATAGTGTATAATGTTTTATTTAAGATAAATGCTGATCTTTGGATATGTCTATCTATCAAATAATCCTGAAGAAAAGGTACTCAACTGATTTAAATACTGATAGTAATAATAAAATGTTTCAAAAACAGAAAATCAGCATGTTAGAATAATTTCTGAAGGATCATGTGACACTGAAGACTGGAGTAATGATGCTGAAAATTTAGCTTTGATTTTTCACAGGAATAAATTACATTTTAAAATATATTCAAATAGAAAGCAGTTATTTAAAATAGTAAAAATATTTCACAATATTACTGATTTTGCTGTATTTTGAATCAAATAAATGCAGCCTTGGAGAGTAGAAGAGAAAAAAAAAAAAAAAGAAAAAAAAACACATTTCACTGCTAGTGTATACAATCTTAAAATTAGGCCAAAGCAAGTATTTTTCAATCTAACTATTTAAAAAAATAACCATCTTTTGATAGATAATGACATCTAATGTTGATGTAAACAACAACCCAACACTATCTATTGAAATTTCTAGGCAAAGTTACATTTACAGGGAATGCCTGGCATTGTGTCACTTTATTGCTGCCCACATAAGGCAACACATCAGGACGAGCCAAAAGCAGGTCAGGAGTGCACACACACACCTCGCTCACTGTGCTGGGGAAAACCCTTCACACGCTTCATAGATTGACTAATGCCACCTCAACACCACATAAAGACAGCCAACATCCCTATTCGCTACGGATTTTGTTTTGAATTTTCGATGGATGGATGGACAGTGTATACAAACCTGAGTTGGCTTGATTTGTATGTTTTCAGAGAAAGAAAAAGCACATTCAAACATCAGATGAACACAATGTTTTGCAAACTGGCATTAGCGTAGTAAAATCAGCATCCCCAAATTTGAATCTGCAAGTAACTTCTAACCACTGAAAGCAGAAGCAGCACCTATTTAAACCACTGGCTTTAGATCACAGATGCCCAAACCACCATATTTAAAGAACAGCCTAATAATAAAAGGTGTTGCACCCTGTCTACAATGGACACAACTGATGACCACAACGGTGAGAGTCTGTTCACACTGAAGCTACATGACGTTGTACAAAAGTGCGGCCATATTGATTGCACTCCTCAAACGTTTGGACAGTAGTGTATATTTTAAGGATTAGTTCATTCTGGAATAAAAATTCTGATAATTTACTCACCCCTATTTCCTCCAAGATGTTCATGCCTTTCTTTCTTTTGTCGAAAAGAAATTTGTTTTTTTTTAATCTAAATTAGTTTCAGCAGAGCTTCAAAGGATTCTACACGATCCCAGCTGAGGAATAAGGGTCTTATTCTAAAAAAAATACATTTATATACTTTTTAACCATAAATGCTCATCTTGCATTAGCTTGACTTCACGAATTACATAGGAAAGGTCGGAAGTACCAACCCAGTGTTTACAAAGCAAACATACAAAGAAAGTCAAACCCTGTTTTAGGGGTGGGCGGTACACCGGTGTCATAGTCAGCACCAGTGTGACATTGCGCCACGACATGGATTTTCTAATACCGTCAATACCGTAATAAATCAATTATGTGCCTCGAACGGCTGCATTTACATCAATAATAGCTAATTCTAAATAATAAGGCATTACATTTTCTTCAAACATTCAGTTGTGGTCTGAATACCTGTCCTTATACTATATATCTTGTTGTAAATAAAGTAAAACATATTCGTTTCAGCTTTGCAGGTGGAAGGTAAAAGGGGAGTGGCCATTAAACGACTGGTGAAACACTGTGAAGAAAGGTCGGGCCTGTAGCCTATACCGGGGGGCGGAGTGGCAATTGGGACTTTTCCCGGTCGGCCGGCCAAAGGATTTACACAACGGATCACAAATTGAGCGGGCGCGAGGCGAACTATTATTGTATATCATTTTTACACTTTCAATATGCAGGGTATAGAAATCGCTTTTAAACGAGAGCTCGCGTTGTTTACTTTTACTTTCGATATTGCGATAACGCACACTCTGTGTAAAGGGAGCAGCACATCTTATAACGTTAATAGATATTTGTCAGTGAGTACAAGATTGCAGCAAATCCTCCAGTCTATTTGTGTCATCTCTCTTTACTTTCGACCCATGATCATTCAAATCTAAAGGTCATTGTACATTGAGTCCGATTTTCGTATGCGTTTTTTTTTTAGATTACTCATTCACCATCCTTCTCAAAATGCTTATTATGGATGCGAAAATGCAGAAATTCAAACACGATCTCAATTTTTTTTTATGACGGATGAAAGTTTCAGAGGCAGTGTGTAAACTCGATTAACATAACCTGTATTTTTTTTTTTTTTTTAATGTGCAAAAATCTCGGACGAAAATTTCGTACTCATGTGTGCAATGACATTAACTCCAGCAGCTGGTGTTGGATGCAGGGTTGCCAAGTCCACGTTTTTCCCCACAGAATTGGTCTACTTTTAAACTGTTGCCATGGGTTGATTTCCCCCAGTTATTTAAAGGTTTTAAATATTGCAGAAATTAAATTTCAATAAAAAAATAATTTTTGTTTTGTTCTACACTGTTAAGTAAGATCTTTAGGTTTTTTGCAAAATAAATATGTTAAGAATGCATACTCTCCCATGTCTCTTTTTGATAAGGATACCTACCATTTACTTATTATATTATAAAAATATTAACTTTATTCACATACTAAAGGGACAGGACAAGCTACTCCTCCCAAAATGTACCAAAAAAAGTAATACTGTGATATTATACCGTCACCGTTCAAAAGATGAAAAATACCGTGATATTAATTTTAGGTCATATCGCCCACCTCTACCCTGTTTACAAAAAAGGTAAAACAACATTGAATGATTTACAAGTTGGAGGAGAAAATTAGATTTTTGCAGAAAATGACAGATCGTTTACTAGATAAGACCCTTATTCCTCAACTGAGATCATGTAGAGCCCTTTCAAGCACCATCGAAAATACAATTTGGACCTTCAACCCATTGATCCCCACTTAAGTCCACTATACAGAGAAAAATTTTGGAATGCTTTTCTCAAAAACTTTCATTTCTTTTCGGCTGAAGAAAGTAAGACTTGAAAATCTTGGATGACATGGGGTGAGGAAATTATCAGGAAATTAATCCTTTAATTAAAAAGTCGCTAATATGAGCCAGTAACTAATATGGCACAGATGTATTGTGCATCCTCAATTTAAATTCTACAGTTTGCTAAAAAGCTGAAATAAGAGAGTAATCCCAACGCTCTGTTGTGTTTCTAATCACCTGTTCGAACTTCCAGCCATCTGACATGGTGGAGACCATCTGTGTCAGTTCCTCCTCTTGACACTGCAGGACTCTGTAGACATGCTTCACAGGAAGCTGAAAGATGAGAAAAATGTATGATAAGACACTATATGAAGAGGCAAGGCACACATTTTCTTTTTGGCAATGCTCTGATTTAAGTGCAAAAGGACTCCATCATTCCTGCAGACCCACAAATGTCATCAGATTAAGCTGAGAAGGCAGATTTCAGAGGACATATTTGTTATGGGATACTGCAAGAACATTTTGAAAGGCCCTGGAAATGCTGTGTAAGATGAACCCATGTTAAACTGGTTAATGTGTTTGAAAGAAAGCAAGAAAAAAAGAAAAACAGAAAGAAAAGACAGAAAGAAAGACAGACAGAAAGAAAGAAATTTTAATAACCCTGCAGCACAACCATTTTTCTATATTTTGAGGATTTAAATACTATTTTTCTGATTTTACACAATAATATACTTAAACTTCACCACCCAGATATATAACTTTACAGGACAATCTTGGGGTAAAGAAGAAAAAGAAAAAAAAAAAAATATATATATATATATGTGACCCTGGACCACAAAACCAGTCTTAAGTCGCTGGGGTATATTTGTAGCAATAGCCAAAAATACATTGCATGGGTCAAAATTTTTTATTTTTCTTTTATGCTAAAAATCATTAGGAAATTAAGTAAAGTTCATGTTCCATGAAGATTTTTTGTAAAATTCCTACTGTAAACATATCAAAATGTAATTTTTGATTTGTAATATGCATTGTTAAGAACCTAATTTGGACAACTTTAAAGGTGATTTTCTCAGTCTTTTTGATTTTTTTGCATCCTCAGATTTCTGATTTCAAATAGTTGTATCTCAGCCAAATATTGATGTATGGTTTGTCCTATCCTAACAAACCATACATCAATAGAAAGCTTATTTATTGAGCTTTCATATGATGTATAAATCTCAGTTTTGTCAAATTTAACCTTATGACTGGTCTTGTAGTCCAGGGTCACATATGTATATAACATTCCAGTTTTAACTTAATCCCAAACAGACCAACCTGAGCCGTCTTACAATCCCTCTCCCTGATTTTGTCTTTGACCAGTTTAATCAGTGAAGTGATATTGTAGAATTCAGCCTCTTCCAGCACACCTGACAGATAAAACAGATTAAATCTTTCATCAAAAACCACATGTCACAGAAAAAAACTGCTTAATGTCAAGAACATGCAGAGCTTACAAACAAGTTACAACTGAATTTAGCTGCCAGTTAGAAAACAGGAGAAATCTAACAGCATGTTCAGACATATCTTTAACTTCTCGATCGCATTCCCATCATACCTTCCTCTGCTAGGCCTCGGTTCAGCACCAGCTTCCCGTGTCTCAGATAGTTGAGCACCGGACCAAAATAAGTAGGATCCCGGTCTATCAAATATGCACCTGTTTCATCCTGGATAGAAAAGAGAATTGTAAGTACCATGAGATTCATCTCTAAAGGATTTTCAGCATAATAAACATTTATTCTACTGTGGATGATTAAATCAGGCTTAAATGACTCTGCAGCTCATCAGAGAGTTTGTTCAAATTGAAGAACATTTTCAAAGAAATAAACACATCTAAACAGTACTGAAGAGTGTCCGTTAAGACAGGGTGCAGCTGACATTTAACATACATGTTGCAAAGCCCATAGGGACGCTGATCCATCTCCAGCACAACATCATTACCACGGATCAATACTGAGGTCAGAAAAGTGAGCTTTATTCCACAATGTTTACGCTCAAACAAAAGCAACTGGCAAGTGAAACTTTAAAGCTAAATTACACAAATTCTGTTTTGCAATTAAAACTACTTTATTTGTAAGAAATATTTTTGACCGAACGACGGACAGAAGAATTTCTTTGTCTTTTTAGTGGCTTTCAACTGTCGTTGCCCTAATAAATGATGCATACTGACCTTTAAAAGTTTAAAAAGCATCCAGGCAACCCTACTTCTTCTTCTGTCATGAATAAAGAAACTAGAGATTTTATTTAAAAAAAAATATGCTTTTTTGATATAATAAATAAAATCAGTGCATAACATACATTAGCACTAATAAAACCAGCTTAATTCTATTCTGGATCAGTTTCTCCCTATTATACTGTGTTTTGAGTATTAAAAGAGTTATTCAGTTATGCATTTATCATTTTGCAAGCAGGTTAAAAAATGTAATATAGCAATGACAACCTTATAATAATAATAATAATAATAAAATACAAAAACTAAATTCTATATTATATTTCCCTACCGATTTTTATTGTTTACTCTAAATAAACTCTTGTAAAACTGTTTTATTGTTTAAGAGGGAAAAAAAAGCAGGTTTAAAAAGTTTAATATAGGAATGATATTTTTAAATTCATTTGATGAATCATTTATTTATTTATTTATTTATTTATTTAGTGTATTCATTTATGCCTTTATCATTTTGCTGGCAGGTTAAAAAATGGTAATATGTGACCCTGGACCACAAAACCAGTCATAAGGTTAAATTTTACAAAACTGAGATGTATACATCATATGATAGCTCAATAAATAAGCTTTCTATTGATGCATGGTTTGTTAGGATAGGACAATATTTGGCCGAGATACATCTATTTGAAAATCTGGAATCTAAGGGTGCAATAAAATCAAAATACTGAGAAAATCACGTTTAAAGTTGTCCAAATTAAGTTCTTAACAATGCATATTACTAATCAAAAATTACATTTTGATAGGTTTACAGTAGGAATTTTACAAAAAATCTTAATGTAACATGATCTTAATTTCCTAATGATTTTTGACATAAAAGAAAAATCAATAATTTTGACCCATACAATGTATTTTTGGCTATTGCTACAAATATACCCCAGCGACTTAAGACTGGTTTTGTGGTCCAGGGTCACATATAGGAATGACAACCTTGAAGATGTAAACTAATTTTAAAAATTACAAAAACTAAAATCTATATAATATTTCCCTACTATTAAATACATATTTATAAAGAAAGTAAACTGACCAGCAACTCAAAGGTTTTTATTGTTTACTCTAGATAAACTCTTGTAAAACTGTTTTATTGTTTAACAGGACAAACAATATATATTTTTACAGTTTAGTCTGATAAATATTAGTAAAATAGTTTTATTGGACCAGTTTAGCAGTTTAACAACTTTAACGCAATCGTTAATATAGCTTTGGTTTACTCCATGGTTTATAAAATATAAAATATATTATATATCCAATTAAATCTGTTTTATTGGTCGCCAATTCTATTCTGGATCAGTTCCTTCCAATTATAGTCCATTTTAATTATTAAAAGAGTTATGTATTCATTTAGCTAGTGTATTCATTTATGAATTTGCCATTTTACTGGCAGGTTAAAAAAATGTAAAATAGGAATGACAACTTTGATGTAAACTAAAAGTTAAATTAAATAAAAAAATTGTAATTCATTAGTTAGTTAGTGTATTAATTTATGCATTTATCATTTTGCTGGCAGGTTAAAAAAATAGGAATGACAGCCTTGAAGATTTCAACTAATTAAAAAAAATAAAAATAATAATAATAATAATTCACAAAAACTAAAATCTATCATATTTCCCTACTATTAAATACTTATTTTTGTAGGAAGTAACTCTTGTAAAATTGTTTTATTGTTTAACAGGACAAACAATATATATTTTTACAGTTTAGTCTATTATGAATGTTAGTAAAATAGTTTAATTGGACTAGTTTAGCAGAGTTTCACACTAATATTCATCGTATTCAGATAAACACCATTAAAATATTTTATATTTCCGTAATGTGTCACATATATTAGCGCTAATTATACTGTGCTTTGAGTATTAAAAGAGTTATATATTTATTTAGTTGGTTATTTAGCATTCTGCTGGCAGGCTAAAACAATTGCTATACAGGAATAACAACTTGGATGTAAACTAATTAAAAAATAAATTAAATAAAACATTTTAATGCATAATTATATTTTAATTAATTTAATTAATAATTCATTTATTCACTTAGTGTATTCATTTATGCATTTGTCATTTTGCTGGCAGGTAAAAAAAAAATAATATAGGAATGACAACATTGAAGATGTAAACTAATTTTTTAAAAATCAAAAATTACAAAAACTAAAATCTATATCATATTTCACCACCATTAAAAATATTTCTTTCTATAAAAAAAAAAAAAAAAAACAGCAACCCAGTGGTTTTCATTGTTTGCTCCAGATAAACTTTAGCAAAACAATTCTATTGTTTTACAGGATAAACAACATTACTATAGTTATTACTTTTACATTTTAGTTTGATAAATATTGGTAAAATACTTTAACTGGACTAGTTAAGCACAGTTTTTACAAACAATTTTTAACACAACAGTTAATATATTTTTTGGTTTATTCAGACAAACACTTGACATAACATAGCGTAGCTAGCATTAGACAATGCTTTAGATACTACAAACAACCAATAAGCATTTTTTCAGCATTTAATAATCTTGTTTAATGGTCATACGTATCATGAATTGTTAGCTCCCTAAATACATTATTGTGAAAATATATAATCATTGGCAACACTTTACAATACAGTTAATTAGTTAACATTAGTTGTTTATAAACTACGAATGGGTAATACTTCTTTAGCATTTCTTAATCCTAATGTTAATTCCAGCACTTACTAATGCATTATTAAAATCACAAGTTGTGGTTGACATTTGTTAATTCACCGTGAACACGAACAAACAATAAACAAATGTACTTTTAATAACTAACAATTAAAAATTAATACATAGTTCAATAAAGGTGTTGTTTATTGTCATTCATGTTAGCTAATACGTTAACTAATGTCAACAAATGACACCTTATTGTAAAGTGTTACCCTATTATTAATACACCCTGTAAAAGTATAGTTCGTTATTAGTTCTAGTTAACTAGTCTTGTGATATGCTGTGATGTCTTGTGATATATGTCAATGGTTTAATCAGATAATAGCTAGTAACTTAGCTACTTTCCAGTCCAGCTAACATTTAAGGTTTACTTGAACAAGCAATAATACTAAAGATTTAGTAAGAACAACACTTAGTGTAAGTTCTTCAGTTAGCACTTGACATGTAGCATGTAAGTTTGTACTAATAAAGGATTATAAACGAGTTGTACTAGTATTTCAACATTATAAGCTTAAACAAGCTTATGTTACGCAAAATATACCGCAAACCACCTCTTTAACTAGATCTGACAGTCTAGAGCTGACTTTATTTGGCGAACAAGCTACATCAAGTGTTATCAGTTAGGCTAAGCTAGTAAGCGGAGCTCCATTCACTGTAACTTTAACGTTACCAGCTAGCCGTCTAGCTACGTTATTAAAATATATCAACATAGCGAGATGAAACACTACAGATGTATCATTTTGAGTTTTTCCAGTTTAAAGCCTAGACAAGCTAAGTGGTGGATAATGTTCATTGTCATGCTAGCAAAGAGCTCGCCGTATAAATACCTTGTCAGAGTCGAGGTCGGGGTCGGCCTGGCACAGGCGGTACAGGAAAGATTTCGGGTCTCTACACAGCGTTTGTCTCGTCGTGAGAAAGTACGTGCCGCCGACGTTCAGGCGAACCCATTTGGACGAGCCGCTTCCAGACGGCTGCAGTCTCTCTCCGGGAGAAAGAGCGGGACACCTCCGACCGTTCGAGCAGCTCGGGTCAGGGCTCTTCTCCGCCATCCCTCCTCTGCTCTCCCGCTGCCTTACTGATGGAACTGAGCGAGAACAGGAAGTGTGCGGAGTTTGAGAGTCGCTGTGCCGTCCCATTCTAACCAACTACATAGTCTGTGTCTCCAAACACAGTGCTGACTATCTAGACCGCACACTTTTGCCACCCAGGAACGCTGGACGCGCAGTGATGCCCGGTAATTCACTGCGGTAAAGTTAGTTTGATGTTTGACATTCATTAGACACTCGGTTTCATAGCAATTAAACTGTTTGCGCCTGTTATGTTTTTAGCTCAAATTTAGTCAGATGGACATAAATATATTTCCTTTATGTTGCACAAGGCTTAATTTCTAAAATAAAAAAATAATAATAAATTAATCATCTAAATTAATTAAACAATTAAACTACATGACATTATACTATAAAACCAATACTAAAATGTTCAGAAAAACATCCATGTCAATGCACAAGACTCCGTTTTTGGAATGAGCACTTTATGGGTTTTATAATAATTTTACAACTTTTAATGTATGAAATAATATAAATTCATTAAACAACAGCACCTTTTGAGATAAAGGTATCAAAACAACTGTAAAAATCTCTAAATATTATCCCCTTTCATGCACAAGGCTTGTTTTTTCAGAATAATCCTTTATTGTTTTTATATACAGTACTGAATCTGTATTTTTGATGTTTAATATTCAGTACCCACTTAAATTCATTAAACTCTGACACAGTTTGAGATAAAGGAATCAAATCAACTGTAAAAATCTCTATATATTATCCCCTTTCATGCACAAGGCTTGTTTTTTCAGAATAATCCTTTATTGTTTTCATATACAGTACTGAATCTGTATTTTTGATGTTTAACATACTGTGCCCACTTAAATTCATTAAACTCTGACACGGTTTGAGATAAACGTATCAAATCAACTGTAAAAATCTCTAAATATTATCCCCTTTCATGCACAAGGCTTGTTTTTTCAGAATAATCCTTTATTGTTTTTATATACAGTACTGAATCTGTATTTTTGATGTTTAATTTACGTTACCCACTTAAATTCATTAAATTCTGACACCGTTTGAGATAAAGGTATCAAATCAACTGTAACACTCTCTAAATATTATCCCCTTTCATGCACAAGGCTTGTTTTTTTCAGAATAATCCTTTATTGTTTTTATATACAGTACTGAATCTGTATTTTTGATATGTTTAAATGTACTGTGCCAACTTAAAGGAGATAAAGGTATCAAAATAAGGAAATTATTATTCCTTTAGATACACAGGGAAAATTTGTTATAATATGCCATTAGTATTTTTCTATATTGACAAAGATAAAAATAAAAGAACTGAATATCAAAATAATATAACAAATTAAAAATGAACAAATTGCTCTATAGCAGGGGTCACCACACTCGGTCCTGGAGGGCCTGTGTCCCTACAGAGTTTAGCTCCAACCCTCATCAAACACACCTGAACCAGCTTATCAAGGTCTTAATAGGTATACTTGAAACTTCCAGGCAGCTGTCTTGAGGCAAGTTGGAGCTAAACTCTGCAGGACACCGGCCCTCCAGGATCAAGTTTGGTGACCCTTGCTCTATAGTATTAAGGCAGTTGCATGATTTCGGTTTACAAAAAAAGGTTTACAATTTGTATTGTTTTATAAGCTTGTTATTTTCTTATCTTATATTAGGAAGGGTTTCAAAATATATTTTAAGTTCACTGTTACAAAAGGTAATATATGATGGTTATATATGATGAAAAAACAAGCCTTGTGCATGAAAGGGGATAATATTTAGAGATTTTTACAGTTGTTTTGATACCTTTATCTCAAAAGGTGCTGTTGTTTAATGAATTTATATTATTTCATACATTCAAAGTTGTAAAATTATTATAAAACCCATAAAGTGCTCATTCCAAAAACGGAGTCTTGTGCATTGACATGGATGTTTTTCTGAACATTTTAGTATTGGTTTTATAGTATAATGTCATGTAGTTTAATTGTTTAATTAATTCAGATGGTTAATTTTTTTTTTAATTTTTTTTTAGAAGTTAAGCCTTGTGCAACATAAAGGACATATATTTATGTCCATCTGACTAAATTTGAGCTAAAAACATAACAGGCGCAAACAGTTTAATTGCTATGAAACCGAATGTCTAATGAATGTCAAACATCAAACTAACTTTACCGCGGTCAAGAACTGCACCTAGCTAGGCAGCTCGGTAAGTTTTGAAACTCAACCACGATTTTTTTTATTCCAACTGTTAAGACTTTTTATAACGTACAGGAATTTTCCTTTTTTTTCCCTCATTCTTCTTCTTTTCTATTTCTAAGAAATTATGTAAGTTAAATAATAATAATAATAAAAAAAAGCAGAAGTGGACTGACAAGTACGTCATTGTTGTTTTGGTTTTGAAAACAGCCACATGATGTTTATTTAATAAATAAAAAACAATGTCATTCAAACACGTATAAAACATTTTTCCGATGGTTTAGATAAACGCTTGTCAGATTTTTAATATTTCAACGACGGTAAGTCATAATTATAACATAAATTGATTATCATAAAAGTCGAAATTATGACAATAAAGGTAAAAAAAAATAGATACAGAGTCATAATTATGGCATAAATAGTTTAACGTAAGAGGTTATGTCCTGGCAGAAAATTACCAGTACCTTTTTCATTTTTTTTTTTTTTCTGTTGATTTTTTATTTTTTACAGTGCATAATTATGACATATTTACTTTTTATATAAAATGTTTTAACTTTTAATATGATTTTATAATTTAGTACCTCATAATTATTTTTTTTGTCATATTTGACCTTTTATCTTACAGTTTATAATTATGACAAACCATTATCTCACAATATACTTTTTATCTTATAATTTTGACTTTATCTTACATATTTTTTGACTTTGGCATCATTTTGATTTGCATCTCATAACTGAATTTTTATCTCATACGTTTGACTTTTATGTCATAATTATGCACTGTAAAAAAACAATCAACAGAAAATGTAAAAAAAAGTACTGGTAATTTTCTGCTAGGACATAATCTGTTAAATTTATATTAAAACACAATGTGTTGTTACTTTCTATGTAATAATTGAGATTTATCATTTGTTATCATTTATAATTTTAACTATGTGTGCCATAATTATGACTCTGTATCTAATAATGTATACTTTTTATGTAATAATTGGCTTTTTATATAACAATTTCAACTTTTAATCTGATTTCATAATTTAGTACCTCATAATTTCAATGTTTTTGTCATATTTGACCTTTTATCTTATAGTAGTTTATAATTATGACATAAATAATTATCTCATAATAGACTTTTTATCTTATAATTTTGACTTTATCTTACATATTTTTTCATTTTGATTTGCATCTCATAACTGAATTTTTATCTCATAAGTTTGACTTTTATGTCATAATTATGCACTGTAAACAAAAAAGACAGAAACATGAAAAAAGCTACTCGTAATTTTCTGCCACAACATAATCTGTTAAATTTACATTAAAACACAATGCACTTATCGCTTTCTATGTAATAATTGAGATTTATCATTAATATAATGTATAATTTAAACTATTTATGCAATAGATTATGTTTCTGTATCTAATCATTTAGACTTTTTATGTCATAATTGGCTTTTTATATAACAATTTCAACTTTCAATCTCATAATTATGACATAGTACCGCATAATTTCATTTTTTTTCATATTTGACCTTTTATCTTATAGTAATGAATAATTATGACATAAATATGACATAATCATTATTTCATAACTGACTTTTTATTTTATCTTTTTGATTTAGTCTACAGTTTTGACTTTGAGATCATTTTGAGTTGCATCTCATAACAATGTCATAGTTATGAGATTGAAAGTTGAAATTGTTATATAAAAAGCCAAATATAACAAAGTAAAAAAGTACAAATCGTTAGATAGAGTCATAATTATTGCATAAATAGTGGAAATTATAAATTATATCAATGATAAATCTTATTACATAGAAAGTATGAAGTGCAAAGTCAAACTTATGAGATAAAAAAATCATAGTTATGAGATGCAAATCAAAATGATGTCAAAACTGAGATAAAGTCAAAATTATAAGATAAAAGGTAAATTATGAGATGATTGTCATATTTATGTTAGAAATTACTATAAAAGGTCAAATATGACATAAAATGAAATTATGAGGTATAATTATGAGATAGAAGGTTGAAATTGTTATAAAAGCAAATCTAATCTATCAGTCTAAATTGGTAGATATTTCTAGCATAAATACTTGAAATTATAAATTATATAAATGATGAATCAGATTATGTCCTGGCAGAAAATTACCAGTACCTTTTTCTATTTTTCTGTTGATTTATGTTTTATTTTTTTAATTTTTTTTACAGTGCATAATTCTGAAATAATAGTCAAACTTACGAGATAAAAATTCATAGTTCTAAGATGCAAATCATAATTATGTCAAAATAAAGTCAAAATTGTAATTGTAAAATTGTACATTCTATCAATGATAAATATACACTATGATTTTAGTGTAAAATTAACAGATTATGTTTTAGCAGAAAATGACCCTTTTTAATTTTTTCTGTCTTTTTTGTTGTTGTATTTTACAGTGCATAATTATGACATCAAAGTCAAACTTACTAGATAAAAATTCATAGTTATGAGATGCAAATCAAAAAGATGTAAGATAAAGTCGAAATGAAAAGATAAAAAAGTAGATTATGAGATAATGATTGTCATATTTATGTCATGATTATAAACTTACTGTAAGATCAAATTCAAATATAACATAAAAATGGGAAATTATGAGGTACTAAGTCATAGTTATGAGATTGAAAGTTGAAAGCGTTGTATAAAAAGCCAAAATGTAGTCATAATTATGGCAAATAGTTAAAAATTATAAATTATACCAATGATAAATCTCAATTATTACATAGAAGGTCAAAAGTGCATTGTGTTTTAGTGTAAAATTAACAGATTATGTCCTGTCCGAAAATTATAGGTACCTTTTTCCATTTTTCTGTGAATTTTCTGTAAATTTACGAGGTAAAAAGTCATAGTTATGAGATGCAAAATTGTAAGAGTAAACATTTTTTAGATAAAAGTTAAGATAAAAAGTCATAATTATAAATTACTATAAGATAAAAGCTCAAATATAACATAAAATGTGAAATTATGAGGTATTAAGTCAGTTATGAGACTGAAAGTGGAAATTCTTATATAAAAAGCCAATTATGACATAAAAAGTCAAAATTATTAGGTACAGAGTCAATATTATGGCATGAACAGTTGAATCTATAACTTATGTCAGTGATAAATGTCAATGTTGACACAGAAAGTACAAATTGCACTGTGGTTTAATGTAAATAAAATCACCAGTACCTTTTTACATTTTTCTGTGGATTTTTATTTTATTTATTTTTTACAGTGCATAATTATTAATTATGACATAAAAGTACAAAAATTATATGAACATAAAATTTCGTCAATTTTATCATTAAAATTATAAGATTAAAAGTCAATTATGAGATAAAAGTCATAATTATAAATTACTATATGTGACCCTGGACCACAAAACCAGTCATAAGGTTAAATTTTACAAAACTGAGATGTATACATACTATTAAAGATCATTAAATAAGCTTTCTATTGATGTATGGTTTGTTGTGATAGGACAATATTTGGACCTATTAGCCTACATCTATTTGAAAATCTGGAATCTGAGGGTGCAAAAAAATCAAAATACTGAGAAAATCACCTTTAAAGTTGTCCAAATTAAGTTCTTAACAATGCATATTACTAATCAAAAATTACATTTTGATTAATTTACAGTAGGAATTTTACAAAAAATCTTCATGGACCATGATCTTTACTTAATATCCTAATGATTTTTGCCATAAAAGAAAAATCAATAATTTTGACCCATACAATGTATTTTTGGCTATTGCTACAAATATACCCCAGTGACTTAAGACTGGTTTTGTGGTCCAGGGTCACATATGATAAAAGGTCAAATATGACAAAAAAGGAAATTATGAGGGACTAAATCATAGTTGAGGGTTTGAAAGTTGAAACTGTTGTATGAAAAACCAATTATGATATAAAAAGTCTAAATTATTCGATACGGAGTCATACTAATGGCATAAATAGGTCAAATTATAAATTCTATCAATGATAAATCTCAATTATCACATAAAATTACTGACAACTGACAAAGGTCAACATTACGACATATAATTATGAAAGGTGAACTGACTAAATTCCGACGTTTCATCTCTTTTGACTTTTTACATTTATGGCTTTTCATCTAAGAAACATAACTTAGTCTTAATTTTGACTTTCACATCCTAACTGTGATTTGCAAAAGCATATTTATTTTCTTATTCAGTGAAAACCAGCTTCCATAATGATATAGGAAGTATTTCTTGGGCTTAATCAGGTAAACACTAGTAAACAGTTAACATATCAATAGTTTAGTTTGATGAACACAAGTAGAACAGTTCATATTTCAATGGCTTAGCTAAGTAGAGTAATCTAGTTCATATTTGAATGGTTTAATCAGATCATTTATTTGCTTCAGTGATATGAGAGTGTGAAGGATTGTGCAATAAGTATCGAATGAAGATTATTTGAGTGTGGAGACTGATAATACAAAAGACAGTACAGTGAATAGAAGGCATTTACCATCACTTGATGTTGCTGCTTTTGCTACTCTATAAAGTGGGATGTTGTTTTTCTGTGTTGGAAAGCCTGCGGGCATTCTCGTGCTGTATATGTTTACCTAAGACCTGGAAAGCTGAATGGTGAGTTCATTCAGCGTGACCTCATTTCAGCGCGGCGAGATGTCGAGAAATGTAAACAGCCAGCATGCATGAGAGCGCCAAATGTAAAAGACATGGAAAGTCTACAGGGAGCTGTTGTCTTAGCACTGCTGTCTCGCACATGCTACCAACACTCTGTCAGAAACACAAGCAGAAAGATGTTACTCTTCATATACACTTTTTATTATGAGACTTAAGATGATTTTTCTCCTGGACATTCTTCGGTATCATTAAAGGTGCGCCGAAACCCGAGGGCATAAACATTGAATCTGATATCATTTAAGTGGCCTGATTTAGGACACATAAAAATCTTGCAAAATATTACAGCCGTCGTTCACATTCAAAGGCTTTACATCTCAATATTTACAACACGTGGCCCCATTTAAAATCTCTGAATATTAGACTTTAAATTACATTAGGTACTACAAGCTGAGCCGCTGCCAGCAAATAATCTTATATAAGAATAAAATTATACAAGGTGCGAATGCAGTAACACTGTGTTACTCTCTGAATAATACATCATCTGTACATCACAGTTATATCCGTTGACAAACCGAGTCCAATTATAAATACACAACTGAACAATGCAAGGAGAAAGCACGCTTCTGTGCTTGGTTCTCACTTAGTTACAGCATTTTCGTTCGCCTGTGCTGGACCAGCATCCTTTTAAATGTACAATAAAGTGGTCAAAAACAGCATCTGCGAGCACGGCCCTTATTTACAGTTGCGATTCTCTTCACAGCTCAATTCCCGTAGGTATAACACCATATTTGCACTGCAAGAGAGTGACCCAGGATGACAAAACGTGCCATCGACAGCCATCCACCACTCAATGCTGCTCGCTTGCAGTGCATACTGTGTAACGTACCTTATCAAGTACTTATTTTCAAACTAAACTGATGTTTATAAATAAAACAGAATATAAAACAAATATAAACAGCAGATTTAAGGAAACCCAGTGCAAGTTTCACACCTGAAACCACGGAAAAAAAAGCCACTGCTGGGTACTAACTGTAACGGCTCAAAGGTGATTCTTTTTCTGATGATGATTCTTTCATGATATTATTACAGGTGAACAATATGACCTACGGAATAAATATAAATATATTAATGATTTGTTTATCAATTTAATATTTACTTGACCTGTAGGATCATCTGAGTGTCCTCTATAGCTATCCTTATTATTTTAAAGGCAACAGATATTTGAGTGTTTTTTTCCCCCAAGCTTTTGGGGATACTTTCTATGTATATACATATCTATATACACATATATAGTGTACAGATCTTTGATTTATATTACACTTGCTAGACATGACAAAAACACTGCAAGCAAAAGCTTTCCTCCTCAAGGAGGAATACTGATGCACTAGTCCCATAAATGCACAGTTGACTTCCTGATTGGTAGTTGAATGGTGAAGGGCTGAGACCTCGAAGACTAGCCTTGACTAGCCTCCAGTGGTCTTCTGATGCCCCAATATGCCAGCAGTCTGTTATTAGTGATATACTGTTCCCCACACCTCTTGAATCTTCTTACACCATTTGTCTGCATTACCACTGGGATCCATTAGATAATACGTCCTGTTTGGCTGCATATGAGAAAATGATGAAAAGATTTAGCAGCATTTAGCAAAGTACCAAGAAGTAGCATGATATTACAATGTTTTATTTGGAGATGTAACCTTATCGATATCATGCTATGGTGATAGCAAAACTCAATATTATTAACTGTTATTATTTAAAATTGTGACTCAAAGCAGGTATTACACACTTTAACCTCTGATGCGTTTTACAAAAATCACAACTGAAAAAAAGTTCCTGCGATTCAATATATTTGACATCATGTACAAACAGTACAAATAAACCACATGGTCCTCGAAATGCGGTCCTGAAACTGCAGTCTCTGCTATATCATCCAATTCGGTAGGTGGCGGTGTTATGGAAAAACTAGGGCCCTAGAAATGCGATACTAAAACTGCAGCCTCTCTGGTCGTGCAGGAACATACTATTGTAAATTTCGGGTACAAGTCAACTTATTACTGACTTATGTCTTCTTAGTTAAGAACATAAAAGTTTGAGCTCATAAAGTGCATTAGAGAGAAGTATTTAACTTAAAAATGTACAAATTTTTTCCAATTCTTCATTTGTCATTTATTGTTTTAAATATCGCAATATAGTGTATTGTGGACTTCATATTGCAATATTATCGTACCGTGAGATTTTGATATTGTTCCCTAGTTAATACTACGTCTTATAAATGATATTTAGTCATCTTTCAGCACGATGCATTTATCGAAGTACCATGATATTGCATTAAAGGATTAGTTCCTTTAAAGGGGTCATCAGATGCACACTTTCCCACAATTTCATATGATTCTTTAGGGTCTTAATGAAAAGTCTCTAATATACTCTGGTTAAAAATTCTCAATAGTAGTGTAACACCCTTTTACCTTGTCAAAATCAGCTCTGCAAAATAGCAGCTCATTTTAAGACATGGCCCCTTTAAATACCACCGAGCTCTGCTCGCCCCACCCCTCTCTCGGATTATGTTTACTTTAGCCGCATTTAACCGCGTTTATCGGTGAAACTTGCCAACAAGCACATTATTAAGAAAGGCCATTTGCAAAGTTGCATAAAAACCCTTAAACTCACTTCTGCTGTGGGTGAAGCTGCATCAGGAACGATTCGCACGAAGATAGATGCTTATGTAGATCGGGATTGGTGCTTTCCATTTAAAGGTCCCATATTGTACACATTTCTGGAGGTTTATTTTAGTTGTTGATATCCTTAAGAATATATATTTGCGGTATAAGTGCCAAAATCCATCTCAATATATTTTTACAGCTCCTTTTTTAGGAGCTCTGCCAAAAACAGGGAGAGGGTGCTCGCTGCAGAGCCATATGGGAGTAGCTGGAGCTCCAGCTCCCCCTCGCTGGAGGTAATGGGTGGAGATAGACACCTAACCACACCCTAACCCTACCCCTTACCCTATCCCTTAACATAACTCCACCCATTTGTTCACACAGAGGTGGAGCTGGACAACAAGAGAGGTGGAGCTGGAGGCCATTTGGCTCTGCAGTGAGCAGTACTTGAAAACAGGTCAATTTTGGCCCATCTAATTAATATTCATGAGCCTCTCTTCTGATTGGCCTCTTGTTTTCTGAGTGACGCACAGCCAGGCCAACCACAGTTAACTACGGTCATGTATCGTTGTAGCCAAGCCCAGAGCCATAGAGAGAGCCTAGCTTGCTGATACTCAACAGGATATTTCAGAACGATCATTAATGTTTTTTCTTTTTCAAACACCGAATGCAGTAAGCTACATAACTGTTGCTTCAGTAAAGCCCCTTTCACAATGCGCGCTGATTCTGGAAAATCACGGGAACGAGCGCTGTGTGAACAAAAGCCAGAACCATAAAGGCAGTGTTGTAGTGATGATGCACGTTATCATGCGACTCTTCACAACGAAAAAACACGTGCAAAGTGGAATGAAGCGGCGATCAGGCAGAGCCAGCTCCTCACTATCAGCGCTGAAGCACAGTTTGTTCAGGTTAGTTTCAGTTTAGTGAAACGTACGCATCGCATTACATCTCACATCCAAACGTCACATGTCTTTATGGGTTGTGTGTAAAGCACGCACAGATTCTGGAAAACAACTGTGAATGAACCAAATCAAACAACTCCGGAACAAATCATGGGACACATTATCCGTGTATTTACCGGAATCGCTGAGTGAAAGAGGCTGACGTTGACGTGCCTCTGGTCTCTTATATTCACGTTGTTCTGAAGCCTGTGCAATGATGTAGTTTCGACATCTATCGACTGAACAGGGTTTTTTCGACTTGTTTCCGTGTTGTTGTTGCTTAGCAATGTTTTGGACACGATATTGTCTGGGTTTGACAAAAGGAGGGTGGGACGGTGGTTGGTGCTCGGGGTGGTGACTGAAGGCGGTGACTGAGTAGATCGGACGTCACATCTGTACGGAAGTCACAGTGGCTCGTGAAAATGAACAGCTACTTTAAGCAGGCTGTGTGCAGTTTACTGTGGATTGACTGTTTTGAAACTCATATGGTAGTTACATAGTCCCTAGACCTCAGTTATCATGAAAAAAAACAGGAAATTTTGATTTTGACAATATGGGACCTTTAAAAACGAAAGTAACGCTAAACCTCTGCCTCTTAAGCGGCTCAGATGTCGGGAGTAAATGATGACTGCTTTGTTCATTATTACATTCAACAACAGAACACCTCAATCGCTCAATTAGAGTCTTCCTCTGCACAATGGCACAATGGTAAGAAAAAAAATCTTATTTCAAACAGAAAACAAGATAATTTTTCTTACCCCATTGGCAGATTATTTTGCTTGTTTCAAGCAAAAACACACTTAATTTTGACTTGTTTTTACTGAAAACAAGAAAATAATTTTTACTTGTCTAGAAAATCCTTCTTGATTTAAGAATTTTTAGATATTTTGGCTGGAAACAAGTCAAAAAATTCTAAGTAAGAAAAGCATTTTTTGCAGTGTATGAATAAAATGAGAGCCTGGATGCACATGAATGAACAGAAATCTACTTGCTGAGAATTTGGCTTTTCTTATGGTAGTACCTCTAATAAGATATTATCAATGTCCAATTTAACATATCCTCTGTGGTGGTAAAAAATAAAAAAAGACTATAAAAAAGACTTGTACTGTAAAAAAGTGTTTAAAATTTGGCTTTCTTTAGGGCAGTCTTAGGTCTCTTTAACGCATAGTTCATGGCCAAGAAACCACGAAATGGGCTGATTGCCCAATAGGTTGCTTAGTGTGCATTGTCCTATGTGCTAAGTTTAAGGGTTTCTTGTGCGCACATAAAAGTCTGTATATTTTTTACTTTTGCAAAGATCCTTGAGGCTATATAATACGTTGCTAAGTATATAGTGAGAAGAAACCCAAAATGCTTATACCCTGCAATTTGCATAATGAAAAAGTGCACCTTGAACTTATTCATTCGTATCTGACAATCACTATTAAAGAATCACTAAACAGCTGCCATGAAACCTCACTCCTTGTACGATAACTTTTTTAAATTAAATTCTTCATTTTCTATTATAAAGTTTTTTTTTAAAAACTACACTTTTCCACACTTTTTCAGACCTGGAAAATAAATCAAATTCTATGCTTTTCCATACTTTTTCAAACCTCATAGGAACCCTGCATAATGTAATAAAAAAGTAAAAAAAAATACTATAGTTTTTACCGTGTGGACAAAGAACGTCTTGAAATTCTTGGCCTCAGGACGCAACTCTGGAGACCATGGAATTTCCCCCTTTAGTACTTTATTCACAGGATCCACATAATATAGATGTGGCCCTTCTGTCAGTAAAAGCTGACGGCGTCGAGCAAACAGTCCCTGTGAAAAAATGACAAACAAAAAAGGGTCAAAAACATTCACTGTCATTACAAACTGCAACCAGAAGAGGGTGCTATTTGTTTTTGTATTCATCTCTTTAAAAAAAAAAAGAAAAAAGAAAGAAAGAAAAAGAAAAACATGCACCTGTTTTTCACACTATTGATACCATAAAAGATAAGAACCAGGGAGGAAAATGTTACCTTTCGTTTGTCAACAGGCCCCATTTTATATATCAAGTTATTTTCAACAAACTGGTGCCTTTAAGACAGAAAAAATAGCAGATGTTAATGAATAACAAGCTGTCAGTTACAGCTACTTGTGTTGTTGAAAACAGAACTTTAATGATCAAGAGTTCACTTTACAAAATGCTGCAAAAAATCCTAACAGGAAATGCAAGAGATAAAAAAAGGTCATTATTAGCACATACACACGCAACGCTTTATGATCTCTATTACTATGTGTAATAACAAAATGAATGTGTGTTTAAACTACACTGTCACTACAGGATGGCAATTTAATATTTAACCAGAATGACCGTTTATGAGCAGGAAAACAAATTTCTGAATGAAGGTTATAACATACCAAGGGTTGCCACTTGTTTGCTTCTGCAGCAGAAGTCGTTTCTCCTCACTGGAGAACTGCAGGTCCAGCTCAAAGGAGTTGCTGTCCAGATCATGGATGTACTGCTCAATATTGCTGCTGGATCTCAGTGGGACGATCTGTGATGAGCTGGATGGGACCACCAGCAGGCTGTTGAACTGACTGAGGAGATCTTCATACTGTGGGATTCAAATAAAACAGCAATTTGTACCTTTAACTGTCATTAGACACTTAAATATTTCACTTTAATTAAACCTCAAGTCGTGGCCGGTTTTACTTTGTATCTCAGAGTGAAAAAGAATATTAAATGAGAAAAAAATAGACGGCGGGCTTGATTTTAGCGCCGTCTCTAGCTCACAGCAGACTGGCGGTCAGAGTAGAAGGAATAAGGATGTTCTGCACAAGCCATCAATCTGACATCATTAGAAGATACACCATTCTATAGGGGAAGCAAATTTTTAAATGTTCAGGCGAACGCAGGTCTACGCAGAAACCAAACAATGAAGATGGTTTGAATACAACGAGACGCTGTGCAGTGCCAAGTTGTGGAAGAACAGTCTTTGCATTGCCTTTCTTTTGATCCCAATGTTAGGAAAGAGTGGATGAACTTTATTTTTAATGAAGATCTAGACGGCATCTGTAAGAACTTGGTACTTTGTTTACTTCATTTTACAGCGGATTTATAAAACATAGAAAAACAGAATTTTCAGAAAGATTGAAAATAAAAGATGACGCTGTGCCGGCTATAATGAATCCAACAGTAGTGTCGCAACACACAAGTGTGAGTAACTATTTTTATTTTGTGGTCACTATTGCTTTGTCTGTTATTGCAGATCGTTTGATATGTACTGAGTGTTTATGCATTTTTATTACACGGCTCTTTGGAATGCTTGATTCTGATTGGTCAGTTGAGACATTTGCAGGTTCGTTCTTTTCAAATAATCACCGCTCCAAAGTAATAACGCATAGCCGGTACTACTTGTATGTTTAAAATCCCTCCGTGCCAACAAAGATTACCGTTTGGCGCCATCTTGTGACAAACACTGGACAACCACAATTAACAATGGAAAATTTCGACATTAACCTATTTAAATTGTCTTACTAACGTACATAGTTTGAATGTTAGTCACGTGGTACTATATCGTTTCGCGGAAGGATAAAAATGTTAATTTAAAACAAATATGCCAATAAAAGGTTTCAAATTCATATTCATGTCCAGTTTTTTCCTTATGTGGCAAGTAGCCGTGTAATAAGCGGGATAATGTACAGGCAGCCGGTAGTTATCGCGAAATAAGCCCCTTCAGTGTGAGCCCCTTCCTGATCACACTGTCGGGGCTTATTTCTGCGATAACTACCGGCTGCCTGTACATTATCCCTTACTTAACCTATATCACAGCAGCATCCATCTATGAAGAATGTAGGTTGTCAAACATACACAGCTATTTGTCAATCACAGCAGTGGGCTTTTACTTCCGAGTCTACAATACGCCACAGCTATTTAAACAGGGCTTTTTGATGAGGGGGTCCAAACAGGACAGAAAATAGCCAATGACTTCTAAATTATGATGTTTTTTATGTCAAAATCTTAACATCATAAGTGGACCTCAGAGAACAGTACAAAATAATAAAAAAAGGCAGTTCATGACCCCTTTAAAACATTATGATACAAAAAGCAAAACAAAGCAAAGCATAACCAAATAAAACTAAAAACACAATACAACATCAAACATTCAAACACAAAACAAACGAACAAACAAAAACAACAAAATAATAACATACCAGAACAACAACAAACAAATCAAATCTCTGTTCATTTATAATTTTTCACAGTATCCCAAACACAAAACAAACAAAAACAACACATTAAAAACATAACATAAAACAAGCAAACAAAACATTAAACAAACAAAAAATAAAAACATAACAAAAAGAAACGAAACCAAACAAAAACAACTAAATATCAACATGACATAAAACAATAAAATAAAAAACATAACATAAAACAAGCAAACAAAACATTAAACAAAAAAAACATGACATAAAACAATAAAATAAACAAAAAACATAAAACAACCAGACCAAAGACAAAACAAAAACAACAAATTAAAAACATAAAACCACCAAACCAAACAAAAACAACAAAATAAAAACATAATATAAAATAACCAAACAAAAACAATAAAATAAAAAAATAAAACAACCAGACCAAACACAGAACAAACAAAAACGAAATAAAGTAAAAACATAAAACAACCCGACAAAACAAACAAAAACAACAAGTTGAAAAACATAACAAAACATCCAGACCAAACAAAAACAACAAAATAAAAACAAAACAACCCAACAAAACAAAATTCAAAACATAACAAAATAACCAGACCAAACAAAAACAACGAAATAAAATCGTAACATAAAACAACCAAACAAAAACAACAAAAACAAAATAACCAAACAAAACACAAAACAAACAAAAACAATAAAATTAAAAACATAACAAAAGAAGCAAACACAAAACAAAACAACAACAAAATAAAAACATAACAAAACACCCAGACCAAACAAAAACAACAAAATAAAAACAACCCAACAAAACAAAATTCAAAACATAACAAAATAACCAGACCAAACAAAAACAACAAAATAAAAACGTAACATAAAACAACCAAACAAAAACAACAAAAACAAAATAACCAAACAAAACACAAAACAAACAAAAACAATAAAATTAAAAACACAACAAAACAACCAAACACAAAACAAAAAAACAACAAAATAAAAACATAACAAAAACAACCAAACCAATCACAAAACAAAAACATCAAAATAAATACATAATATAAAACCACCAAACAAAACAAACAAAAACAACCAAACCAATCATAAAGAAAACTAAATAAAAACAAACAAAACCAAACGAAAAACACAAAGCAACAACAACAAGCAAAACACTTTATATATATGGGTCATTCTAAAATTGCGGGTACATTTTTCGTCTCTGAGATAAACCTTTTATTATTTTCCAAAAACAAAAAAAATTATTGAAACAGTTTTGAATAATTACACAAATTATATCAAGCTATCACTAAAAATAATGTTTGTGTGTGTATTTAGGAACATTTTGTCTTAAAAATATTAAAATTAAAGACTCCCTCTATACCTATTTTTGACAGTCTATGCCTCCTGAATCATACATTCAGCTTCAGTTATCATGAAATAATTGCGTCTAATTTTTATCTTTTTTGTGTGTTTACTCTACTAATTTATGTAAACAGTTGCATAAACCATCTATTTTGTGTTTTATTTGTCGTTTTAGTAATTAAAAAATACATTTTGTGTCTGTCCCTACGTTCTGGTCAACTCTGTTAACTCTGTTATAAAAAGGCATAACAATCTTTAAAGCAGTGATAGAAAAAGCAAGTGACTTGCTCAAAGTGATGTCACTTCCTCTGGTGGGAAAATCTGGAAGGCACTGAGGTTTGCCATTATTCCTCTCTCATTAATTTGTACAAAATGTTTAGGACACACCATTAGTAGATTCATTATTTGTCAATTCTGTTATTGTGATATTTCAGTGAATCTCTCATTCACCTTTTTAAAAACAATATTATGATGAAAACACATAAATTTCAGTTTTAGACATGCCATGTGGTATCTGGTTTGAGGTTAGCATCTTGAGCTAAAGCACAAAATGGTGGAAAATGTCAACTCTGTTAGTGGTCTAAAAAAGTTTAATGATAACAGAGTTGACAGTGATTACCAGAGTCAAATGTTCCCTATCACATTTAGGCATTTTGTATTATTTTACTGTAAATTATATATTTGTTGTTGTATATCATTACAGGTTAAGGAAAATTAATGATAGGTAAATGAAGCTGTCAGCAGCAGAAAGGCAGCGGCAATACAGGGCATGGCAAAATGCTGACCCTATAAGGCAGGCAGAAAATTTAAGAAAGGACAGAGAAATATGGCACAAAAGGAAAAATGCAGGGCAGACAAATGAAGTGGCTGATCTATGTGAAAGGGAGAAAAGACAAGCACAGGTATTGGAGAGAGGCAGAGCAAAAAGGCAGAGACTTGTAGAGATGACACCACCACAAAGTCCTGAACTAGACCCTGAACCACATATCCAGGTAACATTAGGTCCAAGAGTAGAATTTTATTTACGTTATGTAGACACATGCAGATTGAGGAAAGTTAAGTTCTGTGTTAGGACTGTCAACATAACTGTTTTCTCCAAGATGTTGTGTCTTAAACGTATACTTCATAATTTCGCATGGTCTGTTTACACATTTTAATTAATAGTTCACTGTGCAACTTTGGAACTGCATAGGAATGCTCACCCCACCATTACTTAAAGGTATACTCCACCCCAAAATGAAAATGTTGTCATTATTCACTTACCCCTATGTCGTTCCAAACCCGCTGGAGCTTTGTTTGTCCTTGGACAACAATTTTAAAGATATTTTAGATGAAATCATTGACTACCTGTTAAATAACAATGTCAAGGTCCAGAAAAGTAGTAAAGACATCGTCAGAATACTCTATACTGGATTTCATCTAAAATATCTTAAATTGTGTTCAGAAGACAACAAAGCTTTTACGGGTTTGGAACGACATGGGGTTAAGTGATTAATGCCAAAATTTGCATTTTGAGAGAGCAGCTGTTGAATTTTATTTTCCAGACACATGCAGTTAATTTTCAAGTTCATGAAAGATCTGTAATTTGTATTTAAGATTAAATAGTTGTTTTTACATTTAAAATGGTTTCAGAGTGTGACAGAAAACATTGTTGTTTTTGAACTTATAACTATGGGTGGTCAACTCTGTTATTAATATCAACTCTGTTACCATCAGTGTCAACTCTGTTTGTTTGAGATTTTGCTTTAAAAATATCATTATGTGTGTTTTACTGTTAAAAAACTGATTAGAAGCTGATTAGCCTAAATAGTTTTCTTATTACATGAAATATTGTAGAATTGCAGTCATTTTTAAAGCTATGTTTAGAGAAAATGCACAATATCTTGGCAACGCTTCAGTTAAAGGTGTTGATATGTTTTACTCTAAAATAAAAAGTCAACTATTTATTAGGCTTAAAGTTGAAGACAGAAGTTCTCTTAGGGCAGACGGTGTTTTAAATTTTTTCACATTTGTCAACTGTATATATTTGACCCAGTTTGTCTATAACAGAGTTGACATTTTTCTGTTCGTACTTTGATTTTCAGAATAATTTTTAAAAAGTTTAAGATCAGCAAATATTGAAAATATTAAATTTGAAGTGTGTTCTATGAAAATAAAAAAGTTTAACATAAAAAGAAAATCCTATTTTTTGTCTTCTTTTTCGATTTGAAATGTACCCGCAATTCTAAAATGACCCATATATATATATATATATATATATATATATATATATATATATCACAGTATCATGGAGAATGGAGAATAATAGGAATGATAAATCTAACTAACATTGCCATAGTAGTCTTCATCATCTTCAGCCATGGCTGGTAGGTAAGGCGTCAGCTTGGGTGGAGTCTGAACCGGCAAGTTCTCCCATGAGATTGTCTCAAAGAACATGTGGCCTTTCAGTGGATTGAACCCACCCATTTCCTCACATCCCAGCCGCTTTCTAGGGTCCAAAGACTGAAATCAGAAAGAAAACAATGAGTGTGCTCCACCACCGACAATGATGACATGTAATGGAAACTAAAATTCTCACCAACAGTCGCTGCACCAGATCTTTAGCCTTAGGGAAGAACTTCTCAGGAAATTCGTATTCCAGCTTGATTATCTTTTGGAAAATCAAGTACTCGTTCCTAATGAAAGACAGAAGTAAATGACTAACAGAACTCAAAAATCAATATCATCTGAGTGGGTTTTGTAGCCTCACTAGCAGAGCTGAGAGAAAGGGTTAAATTACAGTCACGTGGTTCAATGTTTTGTTTTCAACGGCACATTTATTGGTTGTAATGTAACCAAAACGGCAAGCGGGTCATGTGACCCAGCGGTTGGGGTTTCCTCAGAAGCCCTCTGTACTGTCTACACAAACAAGTCATAAACACCAAAGCCAACACTTCCTGTTATTTCACACCATGTTTTTTAAAACTGCGATTACAGCAGTGATCAACCACCAGCACTTCAACTGAAGTGCAAAGCACCATCACAATATTTCAAACGTTTAATTCAACTAAAACTCAACTGAAAACTCAATAACCTACCCAGCTCTAAACGGAGGTAATCCAGCAACCAGCTGGTAGATTATGCAACCCATTGCCCAGAGGTCCGAACTGAAACAGAAACAGAAACGACGTTATTGTACACATCCAACTTATTTACAACTTAAATCTCATAATATGCACATTTAAAAATGACAAAACCTTTTGCAGGCTGATTTTTGCATCAGCAGCTCTGGAGAAACATACTGTGCAGTGCCAACAAAAGAATTGGCTCTTGCTGTAAAAGACAAATTTGGACTTTGAGAGCAGATTCAGGTGGGCACAAATAGCATTACATATCTTCAGTGACCATAACAATGATAACTCATACATGTGCACAAAGAAAAATGACAGACTGTCCCATATTTATGTTATTTGAAAGCTGTTATGAGTGTATCTATAGATAACAAACACTTCACGCATGAGCTCCAAGGGGGTTGAAGGTAGTCAACGACAGACGTTAGGGAAAAAAACAACAACAAAAAGAGCAAAGCAATTCTACGTAGTAATAATAACAGTGCGTTACTTTGAGCGCTATCCGTGGACAACTGCTTGGCCGTCCCGAAATCCGTTATCTGAATGTGCATGTCTTCGCCCAATAAAATGTTCTCCGGTTTAAGGTCCCTAAATTAAAAGAAAAAAGTCAAAGCACATATGTGACCCTGGACCACAAAACCAGTCATAAGGTAAAATTGTACAAAACTGAGATATATACATCATATGAAAGCTCAATAAATAAGCTTTCTATTGATATATGGTTTGTTAGGATAGGACAATATTTGGCCGAGATACATCTATTGGAAAATCTGGAATCTAAGGGTGCAAAAAAATCAAAATACTGAGAAAATCACCTTTAAAGTTGTCCAAATTAAGTTCTTAACAATGCATATTACTAATCAAAAATTACATTTTGATAGGTTTACAGTAGGAATTTTACAAAAAATCTTCATGGAACATGATCTTTACTTAATATCCTAATGATTTTTGACATAAAAGAAAAATCAATAATTTTGACCCATACAATGTATTTTTGGCTATTGCTACAGATATACCCCAGCGACTTAAGACTGGTTTTGTGGTCCAGGGTCACATATTTAAAAATGCATTACACAATTCCATTCAAAATCATATTTCTAGTAAAAAGTGTAAATTACCTGTGAATAATTCCCATTGCGTGCAAATACTCGAGTGCACAAACTATCTCAGCAGTGTAGAATCTTGTGCAAGTCTCATCAAATGAGCCTATTTTGCGAATGTATCTAAGCAGTTCTCCATTCTTTGCATAACTGAGGGCGAAATCTGACGGATTAGAAGTTAAGAACATTTTAACAGCGTAATAATGAGTTTAACAAACAGGCTTGATTTCATTTCACAGTTTCACAGCTCAACGGCACTCTGCAAAGGATACATAACTTATGGGAATCTTGAAACGTGAAGAAGAGCTTTACGAAAAAGGGATGAACTATGCTTGACAATATATCCTTCTCTCTGATCACATAGTGTGCTTTATTTTCTTTCCTGATGTGATTCTTCTCGAGAATCTTCACTGGAAAACACATCGACACCAGTTGAGTTTATTCATTTATTATCATGTATATAAAATCAAATCAAATCCAATCGAATGCCATTACTTGCATATTCCTTTCCTGTGGCCAGTTCCTTTGCAAGCACAACCTGCAATTTAAATATGTTCATTCATCAAAATCGTACCAATTGTTAATTATAAGCAAAATCTTACATATAGGCTGCAAAAACGAAAATAGTACCCACTGTTGAGAAGGAACCCTCTCCTAAAATTTTGCCAAAGCTGAAGTCCTCCTTCTTGCGTGATTGCGGAGGTTTGATGGTAGACGTCTTTGGCTGAGCGCTTGCCTCACCCCCGCGGACCTCCATGCTGAGACAGTGAGGAAGGTTGGAGTTGAGCTGAGTCCTTACCATTGATGAAGAAGCACAGGAGCACAACACCACGCTAGGCTGGATGGGAGCAGCATCGTACTGAGCGAAAACACACAAAACACACACAGAGAGCAAACATGACACACACTCAGACATGCGGGTGCATGTGCAATGAGGAACAAAACCACCTTGGAGGCAGTAACCAGCAGCTGATAAAGTACAGTAGAGCTTCCGCAGAGAGGGAGGGCTGTGTTTGTTTTCACCCAGGATTACGAGTACTCAAATTCATTCACTCAGACCTGCCTTTGTTTACGCTGCAGAGAAGGCAAAATATTTACCCTGCTGAAGTTACAAAGCACCACGCTGTTGGTTAAGTGGAGCTGTTAGGCATAACCACACTTTTGACACTAACCACATGTACTGTACTTGAACGAAACTCGCGAGGTGAGCGTTTCAAAGGTGGTCTCTGTCATTTTTTACTTATAAATAATTCAATTTATAACTCTTCCTTCAGTGAAAAAGTTGCTATTTTCATCAAATTATTTTTGGGTGAAGATTGGGTGCTATTATTCATAATTTAATTCATAATAATGCTTCCTTCAGTGATTCCTCTCACATCAAAATCCACTAACAAATTTAGTTTGGAACTGTTTTAGACTGGTTTTGCTCGTAAGCAGTGCTTGATCTGTGCGTATTTCTCTCCTGATTCAGACAAGGCCACTTTTTCACTGGAGAAAGCTGGTATTATGAACAGAGGACTCATATTTTTGCTGGAGGCAACATAAAAAAATTTCCTAATGATGGATTTGTTTCTTACAAACTTGCAGTTTTTCACATGACGTTAAATGATGCACTGAAGTTGTGTGAATTACTTATTGTGATGTTTTTATCAACTCTTCGGACTCTCATTCTGACGGCACCCATTCACTTTAGAGGATCCATTGGTGAGCAAGTGATGTAATGCTAAATATTTCCAACTCTGATGGAGAAACAAGCTCATCTACTGTACATCTTGGATGGCCGAGTTTGGGTGAGTCCATATTTGGCAAATTTTCATTTTTAGGTGAAGACTGGGCGCTATTATTCATAATTTAATTTATAATAATGCTTCCTTCTGTGATTCCTCTCACATCAAAATCTACCAACATATTTAGTTTGGAAGAGTTTTGGACTGGTTTTGCTTGTAAGCAGTGCTTGATCTGTGCGTATTTCTTTCTTGATTCAGACGAGGTTAATTTTTCACTGTGGAGAAAGCAGTATTATGGATAGAAGACTCATATTTTTGCTGGATGCAACTTTTAAAAATTCCCTAATGATGGATTTGATTCTTATAAAACTCACAAGTTCACATGATGTTAAATGATGGACAAGAGTCGCGTGGATTACTTGAGTGTTGTTTTTATCAGCTGTTTGGATTCTCATTCTGACGGAACCCATTCACTGCAGAGGTTCCATTGGTGAGCATGTGATGTAATGCTAAATATTTTCAAATCAAATGGGGAAACAAACTCATCTACTGTACATATACAGCCAAGTCAATTTTCAGCAAATTTTCATTTTTGGGTGAAGATTGGGTGCTACTATTCATAATTTAATTCATAATAATGCTTTCTTCAGTGATTCCTCTCACATCAAAACCGATCAACATATTTTATTTTGAACTGTTTTAAATTTTTACTGTGCATATTTCTCTCCTGATTCAGACGAGGTGATTTTTTCACTGGAGAAAGTGGTATTGTGAATAGAAGACTTTTGCTGGAAGCAACATTAAAAATGTCCTAATGATGGATTTGTTTCTTACAAACTACATTTTTTCACTTCACATGATGTTTAATGATGGACTGGAGTTGTGTGGATTACCTAAGTGATGTTTTTATCAGCTGTTTGGACTCTTAATCTGACGGCACCCATTCACTTTAGAGCAGTGGTTCCCAAACTTTTTTCTGTAAAATTCAAGCAAATAAATAGATTTGCGTGACGCACTGCACAGCATGCTGCTAGAATCTGGTTGAGAAATATATAGGCATCAAAATGAAAGCGCACAGGTTCACGCAGTTTGTGTGAATCTGGCGATAGATCGCACATCCACTGACTCAGTACGTTCTGATGAAAGGGTATATATAGGCCATGGCTAAACAGATGTCTTACCGGAGAAAATTTATTTGCGTGGTGCCCCCCCTGGACGTGGTGCCCCTGGGCACTTGCCCAATTGCCCATATGGTTAATCCGACTATGGTTACAGCACAGTATGCGGCGCTATTGCAAACAGGAACACGGACATTTTTTGTCATTGCGTTATTTGAGCTGACTTTTTTTTTGTTTTTCTGTTAAGTATAAGCGGTACACGAGTGGAGCATTCATACGGGCCGTGAGCAACTCAACGGAACGCACATTCATAGAGCGGAATACTGATCAGAGCGTCACACATTGAGCAGTGCACGCTGAATACTGCCGTTTCGGCCGTTTATCTCTTTCGAATCTCTATAAAAATCGGCTGTAAACTAGCCTTGCCGCACCCCCCTTATCATAACTCCGCACACCCCCCAGTTTGGGAACCACTGCTTTAGAGGATCTATTGGTAAGCATGTGATGTAATGCTAAATATTTCCAACTCTGATGGAGAAACAAGCTCAGCTACTGTACATGTCGGATGGCCTGAGTTTGGGAGAGTCCAATTTTGGCAAATGATCATTTTTGGGTGAAGATTGGGTGCAATTATTAATAATTTAATCCAGGGGTCCCCAAACTTTTTCCTGAGCGGGCCACATAATTTTCTTTTGTTTAATAGGGGGCCGGGTCGGCTTATAAAAGAAAATTCCATGGGCCGGACTGACGACTACTACTACTACTACTACTACTACTATTATTATTAATTTTATTATGATTTTACCTGTATTTATTATACCTTTTAATGCTAGAATAGTTTATTATTTTTTTATGCACCAGATAGACAAATTATCAGTTCTTTTCAAAAGATATACAGGTGCTTCTCAGTCATTTAGAATGTCATGGAAAAGTTCATTTATTTCAGTAATTCAACTCAAATTGTGAAACTTGTGTATTAAATAAATTTAATGAACGCAGAGTGAAGTAGTTTAAGTCTTTGGTTCTTTTAATTGTGATGATTTGGCTCACATTTAACAAAAACCCACCAATTCACTATCTCAACAAATTAGAATATGGTGACATGCCAATCAGCTAATCAACTCAAAACACCTGAGCCGTCAAAATGGTCTCTCAGGTTGGTTCACTAGGCTACACAATCATGGGGAAGACTGCTGATCTGACAGTTGCCAAGAAGAATCATTGACACCCTTCACAAGGAGGGTAAGCCACAAACATTGATTGCCAAAGAAGCTGGCTGTTCACAGAGTGCTGCATCCAAGCATGTTAACAGTGGAAGAATGGAGTGGAAGAAAAAAAGTGTGAAAGAAAAAGATGCACAACCAACCGAGAGAACCGCAGCCTTGACAGGCTTGTCAAGCAAAACAGATTCAAGAATTTGGGTGAACTTCACAAGGAATGGGGTCAAGGCATCAAGAGCTACCACACACAGACATGTCAAGGAATTTGGCTACAGTTGTTGCATTCCTCTTGTTAAGCTACTCCTGAACCACAGACAACATCAGAGGCTCTGGGCTAAGGAGAAGAAGAAATGGACTGTTGCCCAGTGGTACAAAGTCTTCTTTTCAGATGAGAGCAAGTTTTCTATTTTATTTGGAAATCAAGGTCCTAGTCTGGAGGAAGGGTGGAGAAGCTCATAGCCCAAGTTGCTTGAAGTCCAGTGTTAAGTTTCCACAGTCTTTGATGATTTGGGGTGCAATGTCATCTGCTGGTGTTGGTCCACTGTGTTTTTTGAATCACACGTCAAATTCCACCTTCAGCATTTTCAGCGCTTCCACAGACTTTTCAACTGGTTCTCAGCTGAAAAACTTTGGGTAACTGGGAGATGAGTGAAGTCTTGCTTTTGCACTTGTCCCACAAGCAGTGCTATTTCACCTCAAAGTCATTTTGTCATCGCTCTGAATTTTCTAGCCAGCTCGTGCATCACCTGCTATTTTAGTTTGAAAGCCAACCTTTATTATCAAATACCGACATGATATAAGTAAAACATATTTAAAATTACATTTTCAAAATATGTCTCTGGCATTGTTCAGAGGGCCGATCCAAATGTGGGGGCGGGCCGCATTCGGCCCCCGGGCCTTAGTTTGGGGACCCCTGGGTATTAAAGGAGAACTCCGGTGTGATTTTGACCTAAAGTGTATTGAATCATGATACCGAGTGTGAACGTACCTTGCATATCTCATCTCGGTTTGCGTCCAGCTGTCCGAAATCTGGGGTCAGTTAGCCGATGCTCACAACAGGTTGTCAATGAGAGTCAACAGGGCATCGGAATAGCCATGTAAATAAATCACTGTTTTACGCCATTTACGAGGCACAAAGTAGTGCCACACTTCATTGGTAGACTTCCAAGGGCCCTGACATTTAAAACGAGACATTGAGAACTCAGAAAAAGCACCGGTAGTTTATTTACAAGAAGGTTTATACAGACAGTACCTGGAAAAGAAAATCCGGTCGCCGCCATCCTGAACTTAGTCACGATAAGTCGAGTGTCGAGCACCAAGGAATTTATCAGGTTATCAACGTATCAGGTTGTAGTTTCCTTCGTGCTCGACACTCGACTTATCGTGACTACATTTAAGATGGCGGCGACCGGTCTGTTCCTGGTGGAAAATGTCTGTATAAATCTACTTGTAAATAAACTACCGGTGCTTTTTCTGAGTTCTCAATGTCTCGTTTTAAATGTCAGGGCCCTTGGAAGTCTACCAATGAAGTGTGGAGCTACTTTGTGCCTCGTAAATGGCGTAAAACAGTGATTTATTTACATGGCTATTCCGATGCCCTGTTGACTCTCATTGACAACCTGTTGTGAGCATCGGCTAACTGACCCCAGATTTCGGACAGCAGGACACAAACCGAGATGAAATATGCAAGGTACGTTCACACTCGGTATCATGATTCAATACACTTTAGGTCAATATCACACCGGAGTTCTCCTTTAATCCATAATATTGCTTCATTCAGTGAAAAGTCCATTATCTATTGTCCTCTTACATCAAAATGCACCAGCATATTTTATTTGGAACTGTTTTTGAAAAAGCTTTGCTCATAAGCAGTGCCTTATCTGTGTATTTTTCTCTCCTGGTTCAGGCGAGGTGACTTTTTCCATTGGAATAAGCATTTATTATGAATAGAGGACTCTATTTTTGGTAGATTTGTTTCTTACAAACTTGCAGTTTTTCACTTCACACGATGTTAAATGCTTTGATTCAAGTGAATTACTTATTGTGATGTTTGGACGGCACCCATTCACTGCAGAGCATCCATTGTGAGCAAGTGATGTAAGTGATGTAAAATATTTCCAAATTTGATGGAGAAACAATCTGTTGTACATCTTGAATGGCCCAAGTCCAGCAAATGTTCATTTTTGGGTGAAGATTGAAAAGGCTTTTCTTGTAAGCAGTACTTGATCTGTGCATATTTCTCTCCTGATCCAGACAAGGCGACTTTTTCACTGGAGTAAGCATATGTTAAAAAAAATAGAGGACATAGAGGTTTGCTGAAAGCAACATTAAAAATGTCTTAATGATGGATTTGTTTCTTACAAACACGCTGAGTTTCACTTCACAAGATGTTGTTTGTTTTTATCAGCTGTTTGGACTCTTATTCTGATGACACCCATTCACTGCAGTGGATCCATTGGTAAGCAAGTGATGTAATGTTAAATATTTCCAAATCTGATGGAGAAACAAACTCACCTACTGTGCAACTTGGATTGCCTTTACAAAGAGGAACTTGAGAGTCAAGACTAAATATAAGTCATCCATCTAATTAGGAGCATGTTGTTTAGTGGACTGCAAGACTTAGGTCTTAAAGGGATAGTTTACCCAAAAATGAATCCTGTCATCATTTGCTTACCCCTCAAGGTGTTTCAACCATGTAAGGTTATTTCTTCTGTTGATATTTTGAAAAAAAAAAGAAGAAGAAGAAGAAGAAGAAGAAAAGAAAAGAAAAAAAAGTTGATGGTCCCTAATTGACTTCCATAGTATTTTTTGTCCATGCTTACCAATATTCTTCAAAACATCATCTCTTTTGTTGAACAGAAAAAAGAAACACACAAGTTTGGATGAGGGTGAGTAAATGATGACAGGATTACATTTTTTGGGCTAACTATCCCTTTAAATACTTTAAATACATATCTTAAATACATAAAGGGTTATGTCTGTATCAACATAAGGGCAGTTTTTGCTTTAAGATAACCCCCGAAGCCATGCAAATAAAGGAAGACCTGCTTCCCCACACAGCAGGTTGATCACTCCTCATTTGTTTACTATGAGAAATGAGGAGAGAAAAAAACATATTCTAACAGGTTCTGTTATTAGTTAAAAAACTCTGGTACTTTCCAAACACCTGCAACATAAGGCACTTCTCCAATACCACTATGCCAAACACACAACCACAGAAACTAAAGAGGACTGTCCCTGTGCCTGTAACTGACAACATGGATGCTACAGGAGCTTGACATACAGAAAAGGTTGAAACAGTGCTAATAATAGTATTTCGAATAATATTTTTAAAGTCATCAATATTATGAAAAATGCATTATGCAGTAACAAAAAGGTGGTAATTTTTGCTTCACCAGCCAGTCCAAATATTTGTAATTCTTAGAATTATATATTTATACATTTAAATTAACAGAATATGTACTGTAAAATAATATCTCAAAGCCATTTCCTTCTTATAAAATCTTGCTTTGGTAAATAATAATTATGACATAAAATGTCATATTTACAAAATATAAAGTTAAAATTATGAGATACTAAGCCATACTTATGAGACGATTAAAACATCAAAATTACGAGATACAAAATATTATATTTTAAGTCATAATTCATTTGTATGTCATAATTTTGACTGTCATTAATGACTTTGACTGTTTGTACTAACCCATAATTATGAGATGATTAAAAAGTCCAAATTATGAGATAGAAAAATATTACATTTTAAGTCAAAATTACTTTGGATGTCATAATGTGACATGTGCAGCAGCAGTCAAACTTTTCACACACTTTTTAATTCTTTTTTATTACTATTCTTTTCTTTTATTTATTTATTTAAACATTTCTGAATAATAGTGTTTCGAAAAATATTTTTAAAGTCATCAATAGTATGAAAAATCCATTATGAACTGAATAAAAGGTGCATCCTGGGATGTTTTTTTTTTTTTTTTGGCCATTATTGGTTCACCAGCCAGTTCAAATAATCTTAATTCTTAGAATTATGTATTTATGTATTTAAATGATCAAAATATGTACCATGTTTTATCTCCAAACTGTCAAATATTATCTCAAAGTCATGAAAGCCATTTCCTCCAAATAAAGTCAAGCTTTGGTAAATCATAAGATGTCATATTTACAATATATAAAGTCATAATTATGAGATACTAAGCCATAATTATGAGATGATTAAGTAGTAAAAATTATGAGATTAGTAATTAAGTCATAATTACTTTGTATGTCATAACTTTGTCTGTCATTGATGACTTTGACTGTTTAATTTTGTCTTTATCTCATTATTATGAATATCTCATTTAATTTGACTTTTTATCTCCAAATTCGCAGAACCAGGCAAAAGTTTTCACACACCTTCTAAAAAAATATTACCATTATTTTCACTATTTATTGATTGATTGATTGATTGATTCAGAGGTAAATCGATGTGGGCACATCAAAATACACAGAAAAATTATTTATAACAAATTATTCAGAATTTTAAATGCATTTTAAGATAACTTTTCCCATCAACTGGTCACAATACCGTCAAAGACATGTGTACACTCTGATGTAAACAAGCACGGATGAGAAGCACGTGGAGGAGCACGCTCTGGATGAAAGTGCACTTTCTGACTTTGACAGCAGATGGCGCTAAACATAATGCAGCCATTACCCCAGAAACAAAACCGCTTACAGCTTCTGAAAAGTGTTTAAATTATTTAAATAGCCGTTCAGATTTGTGTATTTGCTATGGTGTTCATCACAACGGCAAATACTTAAATATTTAGACTTAATACGCTATTTATTTTCAAACTTTTTTACATTTTAATCTGGACTACAACATGCCACAGATATAGTCTGAAAGTGTTAATTAACATTAGTTAATTCATTAGTTAACATAAGCTACCATTTAACTTTTTTTTTTATTTAAAGAAACCAAATCAATGTATCGTTGACATATGTGACCCTGGACCACAAAACCAGTCATAAGGTTAAATTTGACAAAACTGAGATGTATACATCATATGAAAGCTCAATAAATAAGCTTTCTATTGATGTATGGTTTGTTAGGATAGGACAATATCTGGCCGAGATACATCTATTTGAACATCTGGAATCTGAAGGTGCAAAAAAATCAAAATACTGCGAAAATCACCTTTAAAGTTGTCCAAATTAAGTTCTTAACAATGCATATTACTAATCAAAAATTACATTTTGATATATTTATAGTAGGAATTTGACAAAAAATCTTCATGGAACATGATCTTTACTTAATTTCCTATTGATTTTTGGCATAAAAGAAAAATCAATAATTTTGACCCATACAATGTATTTTTGGCTATTGCTACAAACATACCCCAGCGACTTAAGACTGGTTTTGTGGTCCAGGGTCACATTTGTGATGAAGAGAAAAGCAAAAAAAGTTTTGAGAAAGAGTGTTTTCAGCTTGTTTTTTAATTTTTATATGAAATTATGGCATGCAGTTGCTTCAAACAATGGTATAAAGCTATTTAAAACATCAGCCCATGTAAATTGTTATAATCGTAATTAATAATCGCAATTACAATTTCAAGGGAATAATTAACAATTATGATTTTTGTCATAATCGTGCAGCCCTAATACTAAACCATAATTATGAAAGGATTAAAAATTCTGATTATGACTTTTTATTACTTTGTATGTCATTAATGACTTTGACTGTTTGTGGCACAATTTTGGCTTTATCTCATAATTATCATATTGACTTACTATCTCATACTTTTCATGTCATAATTATGTTTTATCAAAGGTTTAAAAAAATACCCACGCAGACATAATGATTGCTGGAATATAATATCATGACAATCTTGTCTGGAAGTGTGTGTTTGTGAAAGGATCAGCTATTTGGACAGATACTTAAAGTATTAACAATTAACATCACTTCCTTTATGACACATTAATAATATAAATGGGAGTGGCATAAACACAACGGCTAAAACAACAATAACGATTACAAGCTGCAGAATAAGCCCTTCGCCTCCCTCAGGATCAATGGCATCAAAATAGTGTACCACGCTGTAATCTGATCACACAACGGACATCTTTCCTGGAAGTCGCATTTAAAACTAGATTAGGAAGTCGAGTTTTGATAGAGTCAACAAATACGATATGACATCAGCCAGCATTGGGTGACTTCAAAAGCAAACAGTGGCACTGTATGCATGAGAGAACACTATAGTAAAGGTTGACAGGCTGCCAAAATAAGCGCGAATGCAAACAAGTTGGTTAGCCTGGTCATAAAGTGCCTTCACAAGAAAAATACATTCCTAGTTCTAGACAAAGTGCTTTTATGTTATAAAAAAAATCATAATCATAATCAAACACAGCGAGAGACAGGTGAGAGCTTATATGTAAAGAGTGTCTAACCTGTCTGCATGTTACTGTTAAACATTTGTAAGTGACAATGTCTCTGCAGATGCCTAATATGTTGAGACATACAAGCTGCAAATGTCAGATAGTATCTTTAAGATTGTAAACACTTGTTTAGCACAAACGCAGCAGCCACAATGACTTTGAGTGTTTCATTCAGTGCATCTGTAGGTATGAGACGCAGCACGAATTTCCTGCATGCGCTGTGGCTCTTTATCAAATACGTGGTCACATAAACAACATCCTAACGCAGATTAGTAACAGTTTTTCTAGTACAGCTGTCTAATTAACGTTAGTGTTTATTAGCATATTGATCTTGAGGAAATAGCTACAGGGTCTTTACTTTTAGCCTTTATAGATACTGCTGTTGTGTATTTTCTATTGCTTGCTTACACACTATTAGTATATTTAAATTACATTTTTTTACTGCTAAATAATCTGTAATACATTCAAGTTCATTTCTGCCACATAAAGTGATGCTTGAATGTCATAATTACCAAGACACCAAGCAATAATAATAACTTAAAAAGTCAAGATTATGATAAAAATTACTTTATAAGTCTTAATTTTGAATAATCACGACTTGAAGACTTAAATCTTATTGTAAGGTGTTAACACATTTTCTTCAGTTTTGAGGCGGTTTTGCTGTTTTATCCCAGTATAACTCCTTTGCTTTAGAATATGTGACCCTGGACCACAAACTAGTCATACACTGTAAAAAAAAAAAAATCCCAGTTTCATCTTAAAAACTTAAGTTTAGCAGCTGCCTTTAAATTTTAAGTTAAATTAACCTAAAACTACAAGTCATTTCAACTCACGACAAAAAAATTAGTTAAAATGACTTGTACTTTTAAGCTGATTTAACTTAAAATTTTAAGGCAGCTGCTAAACTTAAGTTTTTAAGTTGAAACTGGGAAAAAAAAAATTTACAGTGTAAGTAGCATGGATATATTTGTACACCATAAAAAGTTTTCACCAGATTCAACTTAAAAACCTAAGTTCAGCAGCTGCCTTAAGATTTTAAGTTAAATCAGCTTAAAACTACAAGTCATTTTAACTTATTACAAAAAAATGAGTTGCTATAACTTGTGAGTTTAAATGACTTAAGTTGATTTAACTTAAAATCTTAAGGCAGCTGCTAAACTTTTTACAGTGATAGCAATAGACAAAAATGCACTGTATTGGTCAATACACAATTATCTTTTTTTTCTTTTATGCCAAAAATCATTAGGGTATTAAGTAAAGATCATGTTCCATAAAGATATTTTGTAGATTTTGTACCGTAATATATAAAAACTTCATTTTTGATTAGTAATATGCATTGCTAAGAACTTTATTTGAACTCAGTATTTTGATTTTTTTGTTGCACCCTCAGATTCCAGATTTTCAAATAATTGTATCTTGTTCCAAATGTTGTCCTATCTTAGCAAATCATTTTCTAGGCCGATAAAATTAGGAACCACACTCCCATTCCGGCGTAATTGTCAAGGAAGTTTGCTGCCGTAACATGGCCGAAGCAGGCGCAGTAATATCACACAGCGCCTGAAATTAGTTCCCAGCTAGGTTAGCATTTGCACATGTGCTGTGATATTACTGCGCCTGCTTCGGCCATGTTACGGCAGCAAACTTCCTTGACTATTACGCCGGAATGGGAGTGTAGTTCCTAATCTTATCAGCCTAGAAATCACATCTTTACATTTTCCGCCGGTATTAGTACACGATATAACTACAGAAGAGTCAAGTTTTAAATAGGACAAATAACGAAACTCGTTGGTCATTTTTTAACGCAATGCTGTTGGTCTAATAGGATTCAATTATCTATGCTAAGCTATGCTAAAAGTGATATCGCTAGAACAGAACGGCTGAATGGATTTAAAAACGGTAAAAATCAACTTATTAACTCGCCGGGAGTTGGAGAATGAGCCTATTTCCAAAAAAAAAGTGGAGTGTTCCTTTAAAAAAAAATTTACCCTTATGACTGATTTTGTGGTGCAGGGTCACATATTTGTTTACAATTCTCATCTGCTGTAAAGCAATAGAGATAGCACTAGAGTAACTAGTCTTTTGAGTTGGATTAAATTTAGTGGTGTTGTTTGTCAAGTGAACACGTCTCTAGTGAGAGACGTTTCGTGAGGACACCTTAAACAAATTAAACAAATCCATCATTAACCGACTCTGCGCTGCTGCGTCACTTCCTCTGGCATGTTCACGAGCACTGCTGTTTGTTTTTAGCCTGTCAGCTGACAAACTACAGAGGCTATCAAAACAACCACAGTAATTAAAATCAAATGACACTGTATGTAACTAACAGCATCAGTATGTGCAATAACGATGAGCTAACACGGGTTTTATTATTTTTATTTTTTATAACATAAAAAATTAGGGAATGTTGAAACACCAGCCCTTGCCCTTCGTTTTTCAAAACGCCCAAACAAACAAACTAATTACTTAAATTGATTGAATTACATGTACAGAATAAAACTTACTTAAAGTGAAACCCCTCCCAAAACACTAAGCTGCTTAGCTAGAAGGAGATAGCAAGTGGCTAATTTAAACAGTGTAAATAAAGATGCGCTTCCAGGACATCCTATCGTTCAGTGCGGCTCGAGATATTATGTTGTATCTTTCATCATATACTCACAGCTTGGCTCTTGGTCTTGGCCATGGACGTTTTCAGGCAGATGTCTCAGTAATGTTGTCATTACAGAGCTGTAGTGGATGGCCGCTGCTGCCTCGCTCCTGCCAGCTCTGACGTCACACCACAACAAGCTCTCATGCAGTGGAGCGGCGTGAGAAGCGCAGTACAGACAATGAACAGCAGAGGGAAGCGCAGCACAGGGAATGAGGGAGACACCGTAAAGTTGACGTTTCTCTCTTCTGAAGGCCGTAATCCATCTATTTCAATGGTGCTCGAATCTAGTCATGGATCTCCCTCCTAACAGGCTGATGGTCTGAATCAGGTGCGTTGACGGCACTGAACGTAAACAATGCCACTGAGTCGAACTAAACTCGCATATTTTGCTGATTATTGCTGCTTAAAATGGTCAATAGTTGTCATGTGTTGGCCTGTACTAATCAGTCAGTGAAAAAAAAAAAACTTTTGGAGTACTATAATCTGCTAAAAGTTATAACAAATCAAAGAGAGGAGTGTAAAAAAAATCTGTGTCAGGGACAGAAGGCGTTTGTGGTTTGTGAACCAGGATTTCCAGGGCAAGAATCTTGACAACATTTATGTTTGTTCTTATTATTTCCGGTCAGGTAGGTGAAATATTAGGCTAATATCTTAATACTGCTCGTACATATCTTTACCACCTATTAACTATAGTTTGTCAAAATATTGCGACCTTTCCTGCTTATTCTCTAAATGATTTGGCAGGTTTCACACGTTTTCCCCAGTGGTTTAGCATCATAAATTAGCAGAACACGTTTTAAGTAGTACATTGTTTACATCCGTGTATCGCCAATATGGCCGTGCATAACCAAAATCGTTGCGTAAGTGCAAACCCTTTATTTAGTTTTTTATTCGGATAGACTTTTCTTTTGCTGTTGAAGCAAAAATGAAGACAAATATGAATTTGTGATGCTTTCCTGTGTACCTCTAGAGAAGTTTACCGGGTCAAAGGTATTTATAGTTACTTCCAATGTATTTATTTATTTATTTATTACTCTCTCTCTCTCATTTACCTCTATAGAACTTTACCCTCTTAAAGTGTATTTATTTATTTATTTATTTATCTCTCCCATTTACCTCTATAGAACTTTACCTTCTTGAAGTTATTTATTTATTTATTTCTGTCTCCCATTTGCCTCTATAGAACTTTACATTCTTGAATGTATTTATTTATTTATTTATTTATCCCTCCCATTTACCTCTATAGAACTTTACCTTCTTGAAGTTATTTATTTATTCCTGTCTCCCATTTGCCTCTATAGAACTTTACATTCTTGAATTTATTTGTTTATTTATATATTTATTTATTTCTGTCTCCCATTTACCCCAATAGAACTTTACCCTCTTAAAGTGAATTCATTTATTTGTTATCTTTGTATTACTCTCTCCCATTTACCGCTGTAGAAGTTTACCCTCTAAAAGTTTATTTATTATGTATTTATTTATTTATCTATCTATTTGTCTACCTCTGTAGAACTCTACCCTCTTAAATTTATTTATTTGTGTATTTATTTATTTATCCCATGTACCTCTATAGAAGTCTACCCTCTTAAAGTTTATTTATTTATTTATTATGTATGTATTTATTTATCTATCTATTTATTTATATTAAATATTTATTTATTTATTACTTTCTCCAATTTGCCTCTATAAAAGTTTAACTTCTTAAAGTGTATTTATTTATTTATCTCTCTCTCTCTCTCATTTATCTCTATGAACTTTACCCTCTTAAATCTATTTATTTCTCCCATTTACCTCTATAGAAATTTACCTTATTAAAAGTTATTTATTTATTTAATTATTACTCTTTTCCCATTTACCTCTATAGAACTTTACCCTCTTAAAGTGTATTTTTTTAATTTACCTCTATAGAAGTTTACCCTCTTAAAGTGTATTTTTTTTATTTACCTCTCCCATTTACCTCTATAGAACTTTCTTGAATTTGTTTATTATTTATCCCATTTACCTCTATAGAACTTTAACCTCTTAAAGTGTATTTTTTATTTATCTCTCCCATTTGCCTCTATAGAAGTTTACCCTCTTAAAGTTTATTTATTTATTTATTATGTATTTAATACTCTCTCCAATTTGCCTGTATAGAAGTTTACCATAGTAAGTTGATACATGGTTATTTATTTATTTATTTATTTATTTATTTTCTACACTTTCCCATTTACCTCTTTAGAAGTTTACTCTCTTATTTATATTTTATATATTACTTTTCATATTTATATTCATTGATTTATTTGTCTGTTACCTGTCTGTCTGTCTGTCTGTCTGTCTGTCTGTCTATACATCTATTTATCTGTCTATGTTCTCCTATATACCTAGAAGCTTACCCTGGTAAAGACATTGCATTCTAAATACAAACACTGTAAAAACAAGTTTGTCCCCCTTTAACTATAACAGTTTCTTCTCTTTTTAAACGTTTCTGTGTGAATTCTTGCACTGGGGCACAGACACAGATAAGTCCCTTATCATTATCCCTCCTCCACAAAACTGTACAGGGGCACAATGCAGTCAGGCAGGTAACGTTCTCCTGAAATCGCCAAACCCAGGCTCGTCTATCAAATTGCCAAACAAAGAAGTGTGATTCATTACTCGAAATTGCAGTCATTGACGTTTGGCTTTAACAGTCTTAACCACATAAAATACACACTATCTTAATTTTCTTCTCAGTACAAATGTCACAAATGGAAATATATACGACAATAATATTACGTAATGAATGAAAAAAAAATCAGTGCACACAAAAACTCAAACCTCACTTGAAATATAAGCCGTAAGAGTATACTCACCACTGGAAAACTTATTTTCATTGAGGATATAAGAATGTCTTGTTACGTTATTTGAAAAGGCCTTTACATTTTGTTCTACAACATAAATTATGTACAGTTGCAATCGAAATTATTCAACCCCCTTGACCTAAGACATTTTGCTGCAGAGAACACAATTTTGTAAAAGCAACTCAACAAAGGCATCAGTACACTGTTACAGAAATGTATAAATACACATTTGAGTCATTCTGAAAATGTAAGCTGACGAATAATAAAAAAAATCAAATTGGCTCTAAATGTTCATGTTCAAAATTATTCAACCCCTAAAAGTCAAATTTGGTGCAGAATCTTTTATTCTTTAAAACCGCCAATAAACGCTGCCTGTAAGTGCTTCTGTCACCTCTCTACTGCAATCTTGGCCCATTCCTCGCCTGAAAAAGCTTTCAGATCACTCATAATCTTTGGTTTTCCCTTTGCCACTGCTTTCTTCAAATTCAACCAAATATTTTCAATGAAAATTAATCCTGGAAACTGAACAGGCCACTCGAGTACATTCCATAACTGATCCCTGAACCAAGCATAAGTAAATTTTGGATGTATACTTTGGGATGATGGCCCTTCAGGAAAGTCCATTGATCATCAGCTTCAGTCTTTGCACTAAAGGCATCACAATTCTTGCCAAAATGGCCTGATACTTCAAAGAATCCATGATGTCCTTCATACGGTCACGATTTCCACTTACTGCTACAATAAAACACCCCTCGAACAAGACTGGTCCACCTCAAAGTTTGACGTTGAAGATGGTATTCTTCTGCTCATAAGCTCTGCCTTTTTTGCACCAGACATACCACTGATCCATAGGTCCAAAAAGTTCCAGTTTGGTCAGATCACTCTATAAAACATTCTTGCAGAACTCCACATGTCTATCTAAATTAATTTTAACATGTTCACGTCGGCCTTTTTATTCTTCTTGGTCAAGAGTGGTATTCGGCAAGATGTCTCAACAGGAAGGCCATAATTTTCTAGTGTTCTTCTTATACACTGCATTGAAATGTTTTACCTCCTTTCGTTGGGTCATCTTACAAGTCTTTGGTTATACATTGCAGGTTTTTCCTCAGATGTTCTGATCAAACATTTTATGATATTGTGCTTTTTTGTTCAACACCTTCAAAGGTTTTCTGGTACAACACATATTAAACTAACAAATAAGGCTGCCAGCTGTGTCTCTAGGAACCCTTAATGCCTTGGAAATCTTCATGTAGCCTTATTATCTAAAGTAATAAAATTATTTATTCTTTGTAGCGTCTCTGTAGCTTTTGTGAGAGCTCTTTTGACTTTGTCATATTAGCCACTAAAACCTTAGCATATGCATGGGCTAACTGTATGTATGTGTAACAGCTCAAGCTAATTCTGTTTTCTAATAGTTTCTAAAGGCTTAATTATGTTTTAGGACAATTTTGTTCCCCACCATACAAATAAGTGACTAAAAAAACAGCAATGTTAAACAGGGGTTGAATAATTATGACATAGCTGTGTTATTAAAAAATCCTAGAACTCAAAAATATTACATTATATGTTGACATTATCACTTTTAATATGCCAGTAATTGGTTATAGATGCAATTTTTTTGTAAGTCCTGGATCTTCAGAAAATCTTGTATTTGTAAACTACTGCAGTCTCTGGGGGGTTGAATTGATTGCAACTGTACATTAACATTCAGTGTTAGATGTAAATTCAGAATGTCTACATATCTACAGATGTCCGTCGTGTAATGTCTTTCTGCATTTAATCACTAGGTGTTTTCATCCTGCTCTTCATCTCTGTTGAAGGTGGGAACGGGGCCTGTGGCAGTGTTGGTGAGAGTGCAGTAGTCCTGTTTGAAACATGAAGGCACTGGGTTAATGATAACCGGTGCTTCAGAAGCCTCGCAGTCCTCGAGACACTCCAGACTAAGAGCCGAGTGCTCCAGCAACAGAACATCCCCACTCAGACATGCCACATTCAGAGACTGGATGAGGTTTTCCACTTCACCAGGCAACTCTTCGCAGAAAAAAGTGAAATCCTCACACGGGATGCTCGTCTCGCTGCACGTATCAGGTATTTGGCACGGGGCCCAGATCTCAGCTGTGGGGCCCACATATGGTGTGTGGCAATTTGCTGTGGGATACATGGGCGTTTTCTCTACCTGATCCTGTAGTGTGGTTATGACCTCTGAAATCTTTTCAACTGTTTCAACTGTTGAAAAGTTTTCCATGACGTGAAAATCTTGTAAAGGAATTTTTGCCAAGACCCAACCCTTATGAAAAAAGAAAGAAGGACAAATATTAACAGGATATGAATATTTGTGACACTGGACCACAAAACCAGTCTTAAAGGAGTAGTTCACTTTCAGAACAAAAATTTACAGATAATGTACTCACCCCCTTGTTGTTACAGTGTACTGGTAGTGGAAGGCGCCAGAGTGATAACTCGAGGAAAACTGAAGTAGATCCAATGAGCGTGTTTATTAGAAACAGACATGAAGTCAAACACCAGTGAACATAACTTTAAGACGACACAATGACACAAAAGGGCAAACGACTTATAAAGGGTAACTAATGATAGAACACAGGTGATATAGATGACACTAAACAAGGACTAAACCAAATGATAACAAACTGACGGGGGAAGACAGAGGGAGAAACCAAATCAGAAACAGGACAATGACAAGAAACACTAGGATACATGTAACATTACTCCCCCATCCCGGTAGGCGCGTCCCGCGCCGTGACAATACTACCGGGGAGGGAGGGCGGGCACCCTGGAGGCTGATACGGGACCAGGATGACATAAACAGAGAGAGCCTCCAGGGCGGATCAGGGAGACTAGGTGGGTTAGGGGGATCAGGAGGCCGGGTCAACAGTTCACTTGGCCATGGCGGGTCAGGAGGCCACGGCCGGACAGACAGTTCACGTGGCCACGGCGGGTCAGGAGGCCACGGCTGGACAGACAGTTCACGTGGCCATGGTGGGTCAGGAGGCCATGGCCGAGCAAACAGTCCCGGCGGCCATGGCGGATCAGAGGGGTAGCCCCCCCCCCAAAAAAAATTTTTTCTTGGGGAATACCAGGGCGTAGCCTGCCCAGGGGATCATGGGATGGAGGTGACACCGGCTCTGGAGGGCGCTCAGGAGAGAGCTCGGACACTGGAGGGCGCTCTGGAGGAGCGGACACTGGAGGGCGCTCTGGAGGAGCGGGCTCTGGACGGCACTCTGGAGGAGCGGGCTCTGGACGGCGCTCTGGAGGAGCGGGCTCTGGACGGCTGGACGACCCCAGCGGAGATTCAGGAGGGCTGGGCGTCTCCAGCGGAGACACTGAATGAGCTAGCTCTGGGCGAACGGTCACTGGAGGGCGCTCTGGCGGCTCGGTCACTGGAGGGTGCTCTGGCGGCACAGTCACTGGAGGGCGCTCTGGCGGCACGGTCACTGGAGGGTGCTCTGGCGGCGCAGTCACTGGAGGGCACTCTGGAGGACTAGGTGTCACCAGCAGAGATTCTGGATGTTCCAGAGAGAGTATTGGGGCCGTAAACTCCATTGGGAGTGCCATGTCCATAATGTCAACAATATCTCTCTTGGCGGGAAACTCAGATACGAAGGCCATCTCGGCCGGAAATTCAGGAATGGCGGCCATCTCGGCCGGGAAATCAGGAACGGCGGCCATCTTGGCCAGGAAATCAGGAACAGCGGCCACCTTGGCCTGGAACTCAGGAACGGAGGCCATCTTGGCCGGGAAATCAGGAACAAAGGCTATCTTGGCCGGGAAATCAGGAACAAAGGCCATCTCGGCCGGGAACTCAGGAACGAAGGCCATCTCGGCCGGGAACTCAGGAACGAAGGCCATCTCAGCCTGGAAATCAGGAACAGCGGCCATCTTGGCCGGCACTTCAGGAACAAAGGCCATCTCGGCCGGGAACTCAGGAACGAAGACCATCTCGGCCTGGAAATCAGGAACAGCGGCCATCTTGGCCGGGAATTCAGGAACGGAGGCCATCTTGGCCGGGAAATCAGGAACAGAGGCCATCTTGGCCTGGAAATCAGGAACGGTGGCCATCTCGGCCCAGGAACTCAGGAACAGTGGCCATCTTGCTTGCTGACATTGGCGTAGCAGCCATCTTGCATACTGACTCGGGCGTTGCAGCCATCTTGCATACTGACTCGGGCGTTGCAACCATCTTGCATACTGACTCGGACGTTGCAGCCATCTTGCATACTGACTCGGGCGTTGCAGCCATCTTGCATACTGACTCGGGCGTTGCAGCCATCTTGCATACTGACTCGGGCGTTGCAGCCATCTTGCATGCAGATTTGGGCGTTGCAGCCATTTTGCGTGCAGACTTGGGCACTGCAGCCATCTTGCATACTGACTCGGGCGTTGCAGTCATCTTGCATACTGACTGAGGCGTTGCAGCCATCTTGCATACTGACTCGGGCGTTGCAGCCATCTTGCATACTGACTCAGGCGTTACAGCCATCTTGCATACTGACTCGGGCGTTGCAACCATCTTGCATACTGACTCGGGCGTTGCAGCCATCTTGCATACTGACTCGGGCGTTGCAGCCATCTTGCATACTGACTCGGGCGTTACAGCCATCTTGCATACTGACTCGGGCATTGCAGCCATCTTGCATACTGACTCGGGCGTTGCAGTCATCTTGCATACTGACTCGGGCGTAGCAGCCATCTTGCATACTGACACTGGCGTAGCAGCCATCTTGCATACTGACTCGGGCGTTGCAGCCATCTTGCATACTGACTCGGGCGTTGCAGCCATCTTGCATACTGACTCGGGCGTTGCAGTCATCTTGCATACTGACTCGGGCGTAGCAGCCATCTTGCATACTGACACTGGCGTAGCAGCCATCTTGCATACTGACTCGGGCGTTGCAGCCATCTTGCATACTGACTCGGGCGTTGCAACCATCTTGCATACTGACTCGGGCGTTGCAGTCATCTTGCATACTGACTCGGGCGTTGCAGCCATCTTGCATACTGACTCGGGCGTTGCAGCCATCTTGCATACTGACTCGGGCGTTGCAGTCATCTTGCATACTGACTCGGGCGTTGCAGTCATCTTGCATACTGACTCGGGCGTTGCAGCCATCTTGCATACTGACTCGGGCGTTGCAGTCATCTTGCATACTGACTCGGGCCTTGCAGCCATCTTGCATACTGACTCGGGCCTTGCAGCCATCTTGCATACTGACTCGGGCGTTGCAGCCATCTTGCGTGCAGATTTGGGCGTTGCAGCCATTTTGCGTGCAGACTCGGGCGTTGCAGTCATCTTGCATACTGACTCGGGCGTTGCAGTCATCTTGCATACTGACTCGGGCGTTGCAGTCATCTTGCATACTGACTCGGGCGTTGCAGCCATCTTGCATACTGACTCGGGCGTTGCAGCCATTTTGCTTGCAGATTTGGGCGTTGCAGCCATTTTGCGTGCAGACTTGGACACTGCAGCCATTTTGCGTGCAGACTCGGGTATTGCAGCCATCTTGCGTGCGGATTTGGGCGTTGCCGCCATCTTGCGTGCGGATTTGGGCGTTGCCGCCATCTTGCGTGCGGATTTGGGCGTTACAGCCATCTTGCGTGCAGATTGTGCGGCCGCCGGCGGTACTGGACTGAGGGCGACTATGGAGCTTTGGATGATCTCGAGGTGTTCGGGACACAGCAGGCGGTCTGAGCTGTTGGAGCGGTATGTGGGGGTTCTTGGTTTTGGGTGAGCTGACGCGATGTGGTGTGCTTCTGAGGGGGCTGGATGAAGTTGACTCTCATTCTCTATTTGTTCAATCTCGAATTTAGAGCCGTTTAAATAAAGAATGATGTTGATCAGTTCAATCAAAGGGAAATCATGAACAGGGAGATCACAGCGAATTGTATCTTCATCCAGCCCCAACAGAAACACGATGCCGAAAGAGGTGTCGGGCCAGCTCACCAGATGATATAACTCAATGAAGTCCACCACATACCGTTCCAACTCTCGACCGTCCTGCCGCAAACTCCACAGCCGTTCCTCAGCCATAGTTGTTTTAAAGGTGTCGTCTTCTGTTACAGTGTACTGATAGTGGAAGGCGCCAGAGTGATAACTCGAGGAAAACTGAAGTAGATCCAATGAACGTGTTTATTAGAAACAGACATGAAGTCAAACACCAGTGAACATAACTTTAAGACGACACAATGACACAAAAGAGTAAACGACTTATAAAGGGTAACTAATGATAGAACACAGGTGATACAGATGACACTAAACAAGGACTAAACCAAATGATAACAAACTGACGGGGGAAGACAGAGGGAGAAACCAAATCAGAAACAGGACAATGACAAGAAACACTAGGATACATGTAACACTTGTCATACAAGATGTCTTCTTTCTTCAGTTGTAAGGAAATTATGTTTTTTGAAGAAAACATTTCAGGATTTTTCTCCATATAATGGACTTCTATGGTGCCCCCGAGTTTGAAATTCCAAAATGCAGCTTCAAAGGGCTCTAAACAATCACAGCCGAGGGTTTTAATCTAGCAAAATGATGGGTTATTTTCTAAAAAAAAAAAAAAAAAAATTACAATTTATATACTTTTGAACCTCAAATGCTCGTCTTGTCTAGCTCGGCAAGACGAGCATTTGAGATTAAAAAGTATATAATTTGTAAATGTTTTTAGAAAATGTGTTCACTAGATGAGACCCTTCTTCCTCGGCTGGGATCATTTAGAGCCCTTTGAAGCTGCATTTAAACTGCATTTTGGAAGTTCAAACTCGGGGGCACCATAGAAGTCCATTATATGGAGAGAAATCCTGAAATATTTTCCTCAAAAAACACCATTTCTTTACGACTGAAGAAAGAAAGACATGAACATCTTGGATCACAAGGGAGTAAGTACATTATCTGTAAATTTTTGTTCTGAAAGTGAACTACTCCTTTAAGTAGCATGGGTATATTTGTAGCAATAGCCATATATACATTGTATTGGTCAAAGTTATTGATTTCTTTTATGCCAATAATCACTAGGATATTAAGTAAAGATCATGTTCCATGAAGATATTTTGTACATTTCCTACCATAAATATATTAAAACTTCATTTTTAATTTGTAATATGCATTGCTAAGAACTTCATTTGGACAACTTTAAAGGCATATCTTTTTGCAGCCTCAGATTCCAGATTTTCAAATAGTTTGAAATCTCGGCCAAATATTGTCCTATCCTAACAAACCATGCATCAATGGAAAACGTACTTATTTAACTTTCAGTTGAAGATAAATCTCAGTTTTCAAAAAAATGACCAATATGACTGGTTTTGTGGTCCAGGGTCACATATGTGGATATATCTTCACACAATCACATTATATATTAATACCAGGAGTGCACATAAAATGCTTAAATAAGTTCAGACTGCTTATTTGTGTACCAATATGACTGACATCTGTTAATGCACATTCACCATTTTAGATCAACTAACTGTAATACTGTAAGTATTAAAAAGTGGGCCTTTGTAAATAGATTGTTACTGTTTTCTATAAGAATAAAATTTTATTTATTGCTGTGATGCAAAGCTCAATTTTCAGCATCATTACTCCAGTCTTCAGTGTCACATGATCCTTCAAAAATCATTCTGATATGAAAATTTGCTGTTTCTTCTTATTATCAATGTTTAAAACAGTTGTGCTGCTTATTAGTAAGAAATTTACACTTTTATTTAGCAAGAATTAATTAAATGGTTTAAAACTGGTAGCAAGACATAATAATGTTACAAAAAATGTCTATTTCAAATGAATGCTGTTTTTTTAAATCTCTCTATTCAACAAAGAATCAAAGTATAAAATGCTTTCCACAAAAATATTAAGCAGCTGTTTTCAACATTGATAATAATAACCAGTATTGATAATTGAGCACCAATAATCATTGATAATTGAGTAAAAAAATCAGCATATGTGACCCTGGACCACAAAACCAGTCCTAAGGGTCCATTTTTGGAAATTGAGATTTATACATTATTGAAAGCTGAATAAATAAGCTTTCCTTTGATGTATGGTTTGGCCAAGATGCAGATTACTAATCAAAAATTCAGTTTTGATATATTTATGGTAGAACTTTAACAAAATATCCTGGAACATGATTTACTTAATATCCTAATGAATTTTTGGCATAAAAGAAAAATTGTTCATTTTAACCCATACAATGTATTGTTGGCTATTGCTGCAAATATACCCATGCTAATTACGACTGTTTTTGTGGTCCAAAGTCACATATTAGAATGATTGCTGAAGAATCATAATACACTACCCACTGTCTCACAAGCCCCTGCTAGTCAATTCGTGAAACCCCAAAGAGTTTAAACCCTTGGTTATGAAACCCCGGTCTATATGAGGTGTGAAATATTACCTGAAAATTGCCTTGGTAATTTTGATAAAGTGGTTGGAAGTACGTTTCTGGCGTTGGCACCCAAGAAATTTCTTTCATCTTAAATCTGTAATGCATAAATATCAGATTTCATTTCCAGTTAACTTTCCTGCATGTGCACCCGAGTTGCTCATATATATACCCTTACAGAAAAAACACCAAAAAACCAGTGGAATAACATGTGAATCCCGTGTGAAACCCTTGTGATCACATGTGAAAAACATGTATATTCCCATGTAAAACATGTATTTTATAAACCTGCTTGTGTTACAATGTTGTGATAGTGAAATGACTCACAACTGTCAACATTTTATTCATGCACAATATACACTCAAAAATATTTAATACAGTTTAAGACCCCAATTGTATAGAAAAATTCCATTAAGTTTTATTTAGCAATCCTTATACACTATTCATATTATGAAGAATTTAAATGAATAACTACAATCTAAAGTATTTATATACATCTTTAAGGGATGGTTCATCCAAAAATGAAAATTATGCCATTAATTACTTACCCTCATGTAGTTCCAAACAAGAAAGACCTTCCTTTATCTTCAGAACACAAACATATAAGATAAATAAAGATATTTTTGGGATGAAATTCGAGAGCTTTCTGAACCTGCATAGACAGCAATGCAACTGAAATGTTCCCAGGGCCAGAAATGTTGTAAGGACATTATTAAAATAGTTAATGTGACATCAGTGATTCATCTGTATTTTTGCTCAAAGAAAACTAAAATTACGACCATATTCAAAAATGTCTTCTCTTCCATGTCAGTCTGATGTCCTTACCAACTTTCTGGGCCTGGGAACATTTGCATTGTTGTCTATGCAGGGTCAGAAAGCTCTCGAATTTCTACAAAAATATCTTAATTTGTGTTCTGATGATGAACAAAGGTCTTGCAGGTTTGGAACGACATATATATCATGCAAAGCAATTGTACAATAAATAATTACCTTGCAAAAGGAATGCACATGAGCAGAATTAAAAGTCCAACCATTGACAACATTCCAATGGCTATCTTGTTGACTTGATTGTCCTTATCTTCTACAAACACTGGAGAAAAAAAAAACAGCAAACATTAAAGAAATAGTTCAGCCAAAAATGTAAATTCTGTCATTAATTTTTCATCCTCATGTTGTTTCAAATATGTATAACCAGAACACAAATTAATATATTTTTGATGAAATCCAAGATCTTTCTAACCCTGAATAGACGTTATAGCCTAGAAAGGTAGTGTATGGCAAGCCATTTTAGCCTAAAATATTCTCGTAATTGCATTTTTACTAGTAACAGTTCAATTAGAGAGCTCAATAATTCAATATTTACTAGTAACAATGCCAATTAGAGAGCTCTCTAATTAAATTCCTACTAGTAACAGTTATAATAGGAGAGCTCTCTAATTCAATTCGTACTACTAACAATTCCTATTAGAGAGCTCTACAAATTAATTTTCACTAGTCCATTGACTTCCATTCATTTTTAATTACAGAACTCTACAATTGAATTCTTACTAGTAACAATTACAATTAAAGAGCTCTCTAAATCAATTTTTACTAGTAATAATTGCAATTAAAGAGCTCTCTAATTCAGTTTTTACTAGTAACAAATCCGATTAAAGAGCTCTCTGATTTAATTAGTATATGCAAATTGCTATTATAAAAACTTAAGCAGCAACTTTTCCAATTTCCAATATTTATGTAATTCTCAAAACTTTTGGCCACAACTGTAATTGTTACTAGTAAGAATTCAGTTGTACAGCTCTCTAATTGTAATTCTTACTAGCAAGAATGATGTTGTAGAGCTCTGTAATTAAAAATGAATGGAAGTCAATTGAGACATATGACTAGTAAAAATTTAGTTGTAGAGCTCTCTAATTGTAATTGTTACTAGTAAAAATTGATTTCGAGAGCTCTTTAATTGTCATTGTTACTAGTAGGAATTGAATTATATTATAGAGCTCTCTAATTGAATTGTTACTAATAAAAATGCAATTACGACGAGTAACGCATAGTACATTTTAGGCTAAAACGGCTTGCCATAGTAGTGAGGAGAATAGTCCATTTGACGCACAACAGAGACACAGAAAAGAAATTGTTAGTCGTTATTGTTGTTTTCTTTGCACACAAAGTATTCTCGTACCTTCATAAAATTAATGTTGAACTACCGATGTCACATGGGCTATTTTAACAATGTTCTTACTGCCTTTCTAGACCTTGAACATCAGTTGCGTTGCTGTCTATACAGGGTCAGAAAACGCTCAGATTTGATCAAAAATATCTTAATTTGTCTTCTGAAGATGAACAAAGGTCTTACAAGTTTGGAACAACATGAAGGTGAGTAATTAATGACAGAATTTCATCAAGTACATGAGAGCATAAATGTAAAAGCCGCCATAGTGTTCACCTCCATATGCTGTTTTCCATTTCACTGCATTGCTCCATTCACTCCATGTTCCACTGTAGCCTTTTTGTATATTATCTATCATAGTCCTCACCATCACAGTGTATGCAGTGCCCAGATCAAACATCACTTCATCAATCTGAATCATTTCTTTGTCTGGTTGAACCTTGACCTCCTTAAAAAAAAAGTAATGTTAATGTTTACCCATTCATAGAAGACATTCATTTCATTCTTCGAAACAGGAATACACAGATAGATGGTGTTATATAGGAGTCTTTGATGTGGGTGAAACAGAGGATGTTCTGTGAACATGCCCTGTGAATGGCGGACAATCATAATTGAATCGTCATTTTAATCAGTCTTACATTTGTAGGATCTCCATCTTTGTAGTACTTTAATTCGTACATAAAGGGTAGAAATTCTCCATACATATGATCTTCATAGCCACTCTTCCAAAAGAAACGATACGTTTTATTGTCATATTGTACCGTCAGATTAAAAGGAGTTTTTGGTTTAACTGAAAAAACAAGAGAGAAGCTTTACATGTGTGAAATATATACTGTGTAAATCACTTTATTTGTTTGATTACTTAAAAATTTACTCACTATTTTTTGCTGGCTCAAAAGCAGCATCCAACAGAGATGAATTCTCAGTTCCGTTTTCCAAATAATGAAGTGTCATAGAATATCTATGATAACTCCTTACGTCTGATACATTGAAATTGCAGATGTGATCTTCATGTACTCTCTGAAGTTGGCATCTGCTCTTCCTGTGTGTGAAAATCCATGTTTGGGAAAATCTGTCACTGCACTGGTAATGCGTATCATTTGCATATAAAAACTGAAAAACTGTATATGAATTAATAAACAGATAATGGTAGTGGAGCATGCTTACTCGTTTTTGTTGATCACTTGAGCTTCCAGCCAGTATGATATGTTTGTAGAAGGCGTGACTGGTAGTTTTAAAGAGCAGCTGATGGTATTCCAGTAATCTGTCACACAGATGCGCTCTTCTGTCAGAGATGAAACCACAAAATAATCATACATTTCTGGAAGTACAGTACATGTAAAATCCATTTAAAACTAGTAAACAAGTAAAAACTGCAGGTTTAGGAAACATGTTTTACCCTGTGAAGTGGCTTTAGGCTGCAGTGAAAAAGCCAAGAAAATGTAGAAGATTCTAGTGCGGTTCATTATTCTTTTCTTCAACTCGGCCAGAACTCAAACAGCTCAACACATGCAACTGACAAGATATGAAATGTTTAGCATAACTGCGACAATTATTCATTCAACATTTAATTCAAAGGTGAATTACAAATGAGAAATACAACAGCGATTCATCTTAATAAGTCGAAAATGCGTTCAACATAAAAGCCCCTCAGGTTCCATTCATTTAAATTCTAGGTGATAAAAGTCAGATGTTCATTCTGAACTTCAATGTGTTTAATGAAACTAAACAGGAAAAGTAAAAACACACAAGATGTTTCAAAATCTAACATGTATCTTAAATTGTAACTCACCAAATTTATTCTGAAGCATTAGAGAAATATTTCATAATTGCGTGAACGTTGAAGTGAGGCAGTGAAGGGCATCAAGCTGGCTTTATATACAGAGAAGTTCCTGTTTATGTAGGAGGTCTCAACCTCAATATTATCTAAAAATCTCTCATTAGTGAAGATGGCATCTTGAGGTTTAAACTTGAACAAACATTACGAATGGAATCACACGGTAAACTCACAATAGATTACATTTAGCAGGTGAACACATCTGCTTAGGAGATTTTTAAACTATATAATATAATGTAACAGTGTAGGAAATTACAGTATGGACAGAAGAGTTCACATACAGATATTTTATCAAAAGGAAGAGCTGAATGCGATTTGCATAGGCCTGAATATAAATCTTTTATCTTTTTATTATACTAAATTATATACATGTGTACCATTTCCAGTCAGAAACATCTTCATGTGACTTTCCCCCATGTGTGACTGATTCTATATATGACTGCAGCTGACATTTAGCGCAGTGATTTCAAAGATTGAAAGTTGGAAGTATGAACTTTAATTTGTGGCTTCCTATGTCACGTTCTTTTTTCATTTTCCACTTTCAGATGTTGTAGAAATCTTTTAGAGTGCTGCTTTATATACAGTTGATGTTTTTGCTTGTTAATACTTACTTGGCTGTAGAGCTTTTAAGCAAAACAAATACAGTAATAAGGCAAAAAAACAGCAATCTGTAATCACCTCTAAAGATCAAAGTGTCTACTTCCTTAGTAATAAATCATTAGATAATTAAAATAAAGTGCAGGAATCATTTCATCAGAGATTTAATGGCAAAAAATGAATAGGCACTTGAAGAAGAAAAAAACTAATAGTCTATCTGCTGAGCTAATGGTTTGTGCAAAAGATCTGATATGTAGAAATACCCTTAGTATTATCAGGTGGCTGGCATTTTGGTGACTCGTCTGTACCGTGCCTTATCTTGCTCTGAGCAAACTCTGATAACTGCAGCATTGTGTGCAATGACAGAAGAACTGCACAGCTCATGCATTTGTCACGCAAAATAGTCACAAAGCACAAAGTGCATAATTCTCAGTCTTACCTCATTAGATTATAAGTACTTAAACACTGGTCGCACCTCATATGTGTTTGCTACATGCTAAAAAACTACTTTCACTTTTTACTGGGAAAGTACAGAGCTACTGCTGAGCATGTAGTTAGATGGTATAAAATCACCACAGACCCCTGTCATGTACAGCTAAATTCATTACAACATTTTTACACATCCTGCAAATATTCAGAATAGTAGTTGATTAGTAAGGACCAAATCTTGAATTACCTAAAAAAAAGCATGCACAAATATTTGACAGAACACCTGACTTTGCAAAACACCCAGGCACTTTTGGAATGTTATTTTCAATGGGCTATGAATTGAATTGAATGCTTTTGCATACTAAGTGAGCTTGTGTTGACCATATTTTGGCAAATAATTCAAAATCCTTTCTGTCATTCACACCAAGTACGTTAACTATGAAGATATTAGCAACCCAGGCTCATTGGAAATACGTGCCTCTACATATATTTCTGCAACACCATAATTACGTACCGTACTCCACGTTTCTCCGTTTCATGGCAGTTCCAAAGTGAAAAGTCAAACAGAGAGTGGCCGTACATTCTTAAAAATAGGGTGCTTTAAAAGGTTCTTGACAGCGATGTCAAAGAAGAACCATTTTTGGTTTAACAAAGAACCATTTAGACAAAGGTTCTTTAAAGAACCATCTCTTTCTTACCTTTTTATGATCTGAAGAACCTTCTTTTGTCACAAAGAACCCTTTGCGATACAGAAAGGTTCTTTAGATGTTAAAGGTTCTTTATGGAACCCTTTAAACAAAAAAGGTTCTTCTATGGCATCATGAAGCACCTTTATTTTTAAGAGTGTAAAACACACATTCAATACGTGACCTTGGCACGTTATTATAGAGAATGGGAATGTGACGTCAGCAACGCACGGCATTCTGGGATTTAGGGACATGGACACTACAGTGGAGACTGGGAAATAGTGGAGGTAGATGTTAAAATTTATATTAAACACATTAGAATGGAGAACACCTGCTGTGTTATGAACTGCCATATCTGCTCTTATGCCCGGAGTGGAAACTGGATCTAAAATGAAGCACAATTTTCTGCTTTTCAGCTTAAAACAACACAATGGTGTAAGCAGCTCAATGAAAATAAACAACTTGACTAAAATCTGGCTTTGCCATTTGTATTTATTACTTTTAAGATTCATAATCTCTGATCCACTTGAATGTGTAAGTGCTCACGCTATGAATAATGTTCAAAACACGTTTGGGAATGTTATGCGTGATACAGCTCATTACATGTTCATAAAGCAACCGCTGATTCATGAGGAAATTAATTTGTTCCATTTAAGTCCAGTAAAAATTATGTGGTGTAGTGTTTTCACAATATCATTGATTACTTCACTTCAGAACAGTCATTCATGTATTTGCGCTGCGCTGTGACCTGCAGCATCTTCACACACAGACGAAACGTAGAGAAGTGTCATAATATAGCTCTGTAAATAATTAAAATTTCAATTCACATCTCTCACACTTTAATGCACTTTGAATGGAACATATATGCATCTTTCGAACTGGAATCATGCTGGAATAACCTGTGAAACATGAAAAACCACCCGCGGCAACAGTGTTAAAGTAGGCCAATTCCGCAAGAAAACTGCAGACTTGGCAACACTGCTACTTAGCATGTCCCCAAACATGGCTGTGTCTACCCAAAATGCAGTGCGCAGTGACGTAGATTCCCATTCTCTATTAGGTTGGTATTCACATGTTTCTGGTGGGTGCTACTGTAAAAAAAGAACATGGGTACAATAGTCTTTGACGTAGTATACCAATGTATACCAGTGTTTTTCGGACCACTGTTTACTTTGTAAAGTTGCACACTTTTATGAGAGATGTTATTATGGTGCTTAGGGACAACATATGCTGTTTGAATTTGTGTTCCCACATCGCTAGCAAGTTTGAATCGCTTAATATTGAATGACTGTCAACTAGTGATATGACATATGAACCGAGACATCAGAGCTTGTGTTAAAGGGCATGCCAGATAAAGCCTTAATTCGAGGCTTGTGTTGTTAACGTAAATATCACTTTACCAATTACAAACGAAGCTTCACTCTCTGTGCAGTCACTTTGCGTGTCGGAATGTTCGAACCCCCAGATCTTACATTGCGAGTATATTTTCTTTGGGACTTATTTAATAATTGCATTTTAAATACCCAGTCATATGAAGAATACAGTCAGAAATTCAACAAACAAACACACACGGTTAGGCTTTTATATGTGCATATAACATGAGTCAATCTATGGAAATTGTGGTGAATGCTTCTTCTGACGAACTTCTCAGGCTTTTTGCTGCAATTTACTAACCATCAGATAGCGACACTCTTCGAAGGTTTGAATCTTTTTCCGAAACAGTCAGAGGAAAGTCTTGGTGGTTCACGAGGCTTCGTTTGCCTGTCACTCATTTTTTTAATTATTATGCATGATTGGCCTCATCTTTTTACAAAAATCTGCAAACAAACATTAAAGGAATAGTTCAGCCAAAAATGTAAATTCTGTCATTAATTTTTCACCCTCACGTTGTTTCAAACCCGTAAGAACACAAATTAAGATATATTTGATGAAATCCAAGAGCGTTCTAACCCTGCATAGATATTTTTTAGCTTTCTAGACCTTGAACGTGTCAGTTGTGTTGCTGTCTATACAGGGTCAGAAAGCGCTCAGATTTTATTAAAAAAATATCTTAATTTGTCTTCTGAAGATGTACGAAGGTCTTACAGGTTTGGAACGACATGAAGGTGAGTAATTAATGACAGAATTTCATCAAGGATGACAGTATAAATGTACAGCATGTAAGAAAAATAGTCTGCCTTGACCCAGATTCCACTCCGCAATGTATGTTTAATTATGCTCATTACCCAAAATGGCTTGATTATTGTAGAGTAGAAGAAAGTCAACAGTTTAGACCATTTGGGATAATGACATCCTGAGCAAAAGGTGAACAATTGTAGAATGGGAGTGGGTGTGAGACACTGAGAACCATCTCAGACAAAGGGGTGTTAGGGTGTACTCACACTAGGCAGTTTGAACCGAGTGCGTTTGACCACCAAAGCGCGGTTCGTTTGACTAGTGTGAGTGCTCCGAACCGTGCCCGGGCGCGGCTCGTATAGCCATCCCTGGCCCGCTTGGAAGAGGTGGGCCAGAGCACGGTTCAGTTGGACTCGGTCGCGGTTCGCATGCAGTGTGAGCGCTAACCGTGCTGGAGCACGGAACAGGACACGTGACATCGCGTTTTTGCGAGGTAATCAACGTTTTTATAGTCCGTAATCAAAGCTGCAAAGTCCTTGCTGCACTTCAGCTGGTACCTTGCAAATCTTCTCATACGAGCAGAACGATTGCGGGGGAAAATCGTACTCGGGCCCAGTTCATGGCAACCGTGCCTAGTGTGAGTACACCCTTAGGCCGCGATCACACCGAACGTGTTTTAGCAGTTGGAGGCGCCTCTTTTGAATGGTTTTCTGTTGGCAGTGAGCGTTCTGCGCGCCGCTTATGCGCACCGGGCGCCTCGCGTTTTCGCCGCCTGCTGCGCCTCGCGTTTTTGCAGAAGCGCTCTGAGCGCCTGAAGTTGAAAAAAAATCAACTCTGAGCGGAAAAACGCACAACGTCATTCGCGTTCTTTTCCATTGTCCAATCGAATGAATGGAGAGGCGGACCTTCTGTTGTGGTGATGAAAGTTTACCGTTGCTTAAAAAGTCCGGAGACTGCAAGAAATGGAAGAGAAACCTTTGGTGTCTGTCGTGGGTAACCCGGAGCTGTATTATTTAGGGTTTCTGCTAATATGACAGTTTACTTAACAGCAAAAAACTAAGATTTTAGAGCGCTCGCGCTATAATCCTTTGATTTGACTGACAGGACAGCTGTTTTGGTCATTGCTTAGCAACATAAAAAAAACGCAGCACACTGCTCTTTTATTAAAAGTCACCAAACAAGGCAGTGCTGTGCGCCTCGCGTTTTTAGAACTAAAAGACGCGTTCGGTGTGATCGGGGCCTTAGAACTTAATTAACATACAGACCGGAGCTGTAACGACAGGAGCAACTTCATTTACATTAGGGTAGTAAACTGTAATGCTATACAATGTTTGAGCTAAGGATGTTCTGGGTTCATTCTGACTCCGTTGAACCCAAGGTACAACATATACTTTGTCACTGCTATGCTGCAATAAACATCTTCATTGAGATCTTCTACGTCCTCATCACTTTTTCTTACAAGCAGTAGCCACCATAGTGTTCACCTCCATATGCTGTTTTCCATTTCACTGCATTGCTCCATTCACTCCATGTTCCCCTGTAGCCTTTTTGTATATTATCTATCATAGTCCTCACCATCACAGTGTATGCAGTGCCCAGATCAAACATCACTTCATCAATCTGAATCATCTGGTCTGGTCTGTCTGGTTGAACACTGACCTCCTTAAAAAAAAAACAGTGAGGTTAATGTTTACCCATTCATAGAAGACATTCATTTCATTCTTCGAAACAGGAATACACAGATAGATGGTGTTATATAGGAGTCTTTGATGTGGGTGAAACAGAGGATGTTCTGTGAACATGCCCTGTGAATGGCGGACAATCATAATTGAATCGTCATTTTAATCAGTCTTACATCTGTAGGATCTCCATCTTTGTAGTACTTTAATTCGTACATAAAGGGTAGAAATTCTCCATACATATGATCTTCATAGCCACTCTTCCAAAAGAAACGATACGTTTTATTGTCATATTGTACCGTCAGATTAAAAGGAGTTTTTGGTTTAACTGAAAAAACAAGAGAGAAGCTTTACATGTGTGAAATATATACTGTGTAAATCACTTTATTTGTTTGATTACTTAAAAATCTACTCACTATTTTTTGCTGGCTCAAAAGCAGCATCCAACAGAGATGAATTCTCAGTTCCGTTTTCCAAATAATGAAGTGTCATAGAATATCTATGATAACTCCTTACGTCTGATACATTGAAATTGCAGATGTGATCTTCATGTACTCTCTGAAGTTGGCATCTGCTCTTCCTGTGTGTGAAAATCCATGTTTGGGAAAATCTGTCACTGCACTGGTAATGCGTATCATTTGCATATAAAAACTGAAAAACTGTATATGAATTAATAAACAGATAATGGTAGTGGAGCATGCTTACTCGTTTTTGTTGATCAATTGAGCTTCCAGCCAGTATGATATGTTTGTAGAAGGCGTGACTGGTAGTTTTAAAGAGCAGCTGATGGTATTCCAGTAATCTGTCACACAGATGCGCTCTTCTGTCAGAGATGAAACCATGAAATAATCATACATTTCTGGAAGTACAGTACATGTAAAATCCATTTAAAAACTAGTAAACCAGTAAAAACTGCAGGTTTAGGAAACATGTTTTACCCTGTGAAGTGGCTTTAAGCTGCAGTGAAAAAGCCAAGAAAATGTAGAAGATTCTAGTGCGGTTCATTATTCTTTTCTTCAACTCGGCCAGAACTCAAACAGCTCAACACATGCAACTGACAAGATATGAAATGTTTAGCATAACTGCGACAATTATTCATTCAACATTTAATTCAAAGGCGAATTACAAATGAGAAATACAACAGCGATTCATCTTAATAAACTGATAAGAATTACGTTCAATATAAAAGCACCTCAGGTTCCATTCATTTAAATTCTAGGTGATAAAAGTCAGATGTTCATTCTGAACTTCAATGTGTTTAATGAAACTAAACAGGAAAAGTAAAAACACACAAGATGTTTCAAAATCAGACATGTATCTTAAATCGTAACTCACCAAATTTATTCTGAAGCATTAGAGAAATATTTCATAATTGCGTGAACGTTGAAGTGAGGCAGTGAAGGGCTTCAAGCTGGTTTTATATACAGAGAAGTAAATAGTTCCTGTTTATGTAGGAGGTCTCAACCTCAATATTATGTAAAAATCTCTCATTAGTGAACATGGCATCTTGAGGTTTAAACTTGAACAACCATTACGAAAAGAAATCACACGGTAAACTCACAATAAATTACATTTTGCAGGCAAACACATCTGCTTAGGAGATTTTTAAACAGTATAACATAATGTAACAGTGTAGGAAATTTTTACACATCCTGCAAATATTCAGAATATTAGTTAATCAGTAAGGACCAAATCTTCAATTACCTAAAAAAACTGAAATTATTTGACTTTTTATTATCAGTAACACTGGTCATCATGTCCTATGTGTTTGCTACATGTTAAAAAATGTACTTCCACTTTTTACTGGGAAAGTACAGAGCTGCTGCTGAATAAGTAGTTAGATGGTAAAAAAATACCACAGACCCATGCCATGTACAGTTCATGTTAGCATGTAGCTAAATTCATTACTTATTTGAGATTCTAACAACATTTTTACACATCCTGCAAATATTCAGAATATTAGTGGATCAGTAAGTACCAAATCTTCAATTACCTAAAAAACACAAATTATTTTACTTTTTTTATTAGTACTTAAACACTGGTTGCACCTCATATCCTATGTGTTTGCTACATGTTAAAAAATGCACTTCCTACACTCTACTGGGAAAGTACAGAGCTGCTGCTGAGCATGCGGTTAGATGGTATAAAAATCACCACAGACCCTTGCATGTACAGCTAAATTCATTACTTATCTGAGATTCTAACATTTTTACACATCCTCTAAATATTCAGAATATTAGTTCATCAGTAAGGACCAAATCTTCAATTACCTAAAAAACAAAAAAAAAAAACATTCACAAATTATTTAAATTATTTAATTTTAACACAAATCTTACTCCACATTTCTCCATTATATGTACAATAATGTACAAAACACGTTTTGGGAATGTTACGCGACAGCGTGATACAGCTCATTACGTGTTCGTAAAGCAACCGCTGATTCATGAGGAAATGTATTTGTTCCATTTAAGTCCAGTAAAAATTATTTGGTGTGGTGCTTTCACAATATCATTGATTTCAATTTAGAACTGCTAGGAACATACAAGCCCGAAATTATTCATACCCCTGGCAAATTCTGACTTAAAATTACTTTTTTCAAAGAGCAAGGTTTTTTTTATTAAAAATGACACAGACATCTCCCAGAAGATAATAAGACGATAACCAAGAGGCATCATTGTGGAAAAAATTATTACTCATCTTTTATTTACATTTGGACAAAAAGTGACATGTCCAAATTTATTCATATCCTTCTCAATAATCAATAGAAAAGCTTTTATTGGCTATTCCAGCAATTAAACACTTCCTATAATTGCTGAGCAGCTTTCTGCATGTCTCCACTGGTATTTTTGCCCATTCATCTTTAGTGATGAGCTCCAACTCTTTCAGGTTGGAGGGTCTCCTTGCCATCACCCTCCACAGATTCTCAGTTGGATTTAAGTCAAGACCCACTGCAAAACGTTAATCTTTTTGTCTGCTATTGTGGCAAAAATCCAACGACTCTCATTGCATAAGAGACAAATTCCCTCTTAGGGTCTTTTCAAAGGCTTATTTCATGCAAGAAAGGTCAGACAGTCATACAGAAACACAGGTTGCTGCAGAGTGTGACAAAGAAGGGAGGGTTTCCTCCACTTTTATATCTCTTCCCTAGTCTTCAAGGTTACATCTCCTAAAAGCCAGTCATTTTTCACACATAGTAAGGAAACAGAGAAACACATTCTACAATATCATATTCCCAAGACTCAAATCAAGGTTTTGGGGCCCTGATACCTTTACCTCGTGACATCTTCAGGGCAGGTTTTGATAAAGCAGAAACTTACACAATGTTTCATAAGCACATATGATAAGTAAAATGAATTTTTCTTCCACATCTGCTAACCGTTTCTTCACCACTTTTGCTGTGTGTTTTGGGTCGTTGTCATGCTGAAATGTCCACTGGTGCCCAAGGTCAAGTTTCTCTGCAGACTGCCTGATGTTGTTGTTGAGAATTCTGATGTATTGCTCCTTTTTCATGGTGCTGTTTACTGTGGTTAGGTTCCCTGGTCCACCGGCTGAAAAACACCCCCAAAACATTAGGTTCCCACCAGCATGTTTGACACTGGGGATGCTGTTCTTAGGGTTGAAGGCTTCTCCTTTTTTACGCCAAATGAAGGCTACATCATTGTGGCCAAACAATTAAATTTTGTTTCATCTGACCATGAAACAGAAGACCAGAAGTCTTCTTCTTTGTCCAGATGAGCATTTGCAAAGGCCAGGTGGGCTTTTGTGTGAGTTTTCTTGAGAAGTGGTGTCCTCCTTGGTCTGCGTCCGTGGAACCCAGTGGGGTGCAGTGTCTGTTGGATTGTCTGCCTTGAGATGTTGCCACCAGCAGAGCCCAGATTCATCAGGATGGCCTTGGTGGTGATCCCTGGATTCTTCTTTACCTCTCTCACTATCCTCCTGGCCAGCACAGGTGTCACTTTTGGCTTCTGACCACGTCCTCTGAGATTTTTCACAGCGTGGAACGTCTTGTATTTTTTAATAATACTTTGCATTGCAGCCACTGGAACTTGAAAATGTTTAGATACGGTCTTATAGCCCTTTTCTGACTTGTGAGCAGCCACAATGCGCAGCCACAGGTCCTCACTGAGCTCCTTTGTCTTAGCCATGACTGTCCACAAACCAACAGCAGAGAGCTTCTGTTTTTCACCTGTTGAGTTGAATAAAACAACTGAGTCCCAATGAATCAGGGTAATTAGGATGCTTTAGAACAGCTTGGACTATTTGGAATGGTATAGAACTTTGGATTTTCCCATAGAATGTGACAGTTTGCAAAGGGTATGAATCATTTTGGACATGCCACTTTTTGTTCAAATGTAAATAAAAGCTGAGAAATATTTTTTTTCCACAATGATGCCTCTTGAATTTGCCAGGGGTATGAATAATTTTGGGCTTGACTTTATATGCACCTTTCGAACTGGACTAATGCCGGAATAACCTGTGATGTCCACTTCGCACATAGTTCCAACAAGCCTATGTTGGTTTGTTCAAGCAGCATGGGTGTCAATGTTTTTATTGTTCATAAACTGGAAAATATCGTTCTGAAAGTAATTGTAATCATTTTGTATATATTATTATTCTATATCGTTATCGTAAAATCCATATCTACACTGGACGCAAACGGACAAAAATATTATACAACCCATTATAATTGGTTATACTAACTGTCTGTCACACACCTGGACTTTCATGTTGGTTTCTCCCATTTTCCCCCGCAGTTCTGAGTGTTTTTGGTTTCTCCCTCATCGTCTGCACCTGTGTTTGTAATCAGTCTGTGTATTTAAGGTGTGTGTTTTCCCCTGTACTCTTGTCGGTCTTTGATGTTATATGGATGTCTTACCCTGCTGTTCCTGTGTCTGCTTGTATTCCGTTGGATTTATTAAATATTCGTCTTTTACTACGTCGTTGTTCGTGTGTTCCTGCCTACATCGTGACACTGTCTACACTGGATGCTGCACGGCATGTAATGTCAAAATGTTATAGAAGGCCATTAGGGCCAAAATATGCAGTACTAACAGTGTGTCTTAACTACATGCAACACAACAGGATTCCAGGACACGTGACAGAATCACTCAAATATCACTGCCATTCAGAAGTGTACTGCACTCTCGACGAAATAAACAAGTTTATAATATAATTAAAAAATATTAAAGGTGAATGCATTGATAGAATATTTTAAATTGTTCTTTGATATCTACATAGAAGGTATATGGCTTAGGCAAAAATTCTCCAGAAACAGTTTTACAAGTCCACTTACAACCCTAGGATTTCTTCCTAGAATGAAATGGTCTGTTATTTGGAAGGTTCATGAATTATAATGATGAGCTCTGCTCTGATTGGCTGTTTCACAGAGCGGCTCATTTAGCAGCACAGCAGGACGAAAACACATGGAGTAAAAATAAATATATAATTACAAAGCTAATTGAAAACTGCTGTTCTGAATGCAGGATAACTTTTTACTTTCACTTGGATTGGCGATGCTCTGTGTAATGTTATACTACAGCGGCAGTACTTGACAAGCATATTTGGCAAGTTTATTTGCTGTCAGCCGTGATCAGGATCTCTCCAACTCATTCGCCATCATCCACGCAATCATCTCTCCTTACTATGTTCATGTGGTAAGTGAAATTTTATGTACTGCAATGTAACAGGCTACCGCTAACAAGAAGCTAACCGTGTCCCTGTAGCGGCTCGCCTTATTTTATTAGAAAGCCTTATTTGTTTTCCGTGCCTTCCTGAGTACAAACACCAACTATCTCTGCACTTAACATCCCCTGCACAACCTGGAACATAACATTTATTTCCCTGATCTGCTATTTTCACTATTGTCCTCGATTTGTTTTTTCACAATAGCCTACCTGCAGAACTTCTGATGATTTGGCTATCTATTTTTCAGTGGTCTTTTGCAAACACTAGATTTATATAAGAAGAAGGATACGATGGTGTTTGAGACTCATGGTATGTCATGTCCATGTACACAACTGTTATTACCTAACAATTCCAAGGTAAATACAGTTTTCCATTCTATAACACATTTAAACCTTTTTAACATTCATAAAACTACATACTGAGTGACCATCTTTGTTATGGAATACGCTTTTTGGTTTTGCATTGAGTTTGCAGTTTAATGTTTGCTTTAATGTATTTTTGTAGTTGTTTTCAGTATGGCTATAAATTTCACACAATATGATATTCAAACTCTCATCAGACACTTTTAACATTGAATAAAGCACATAATAAGCACCTGAGATTATCTTGTTCCAGCCGCGAAATTCCAAAAATACAAATAGTTTCTAAAATAGAAATTTTGTGTGTCGCCGTCACAGGTGATTAGGACAAAAACTCTATTAACCTGGAAAAGATACAATTTATTGCGTGTCGCGGCGTCACGTCACATGCAGATAGGACTAGGGCTGCACGATAAATCTAAATGTAATCGCAATAACAATTATGATTAGAATACTATGAAATATGTTGTGGGCCTTATTCTGTGTAAGAAGCCACATCATGTCACAGGATTTATTTTAAACATTCGACTAACATTATGAAGTGAGTTTGGAGTGAAAACATGTTATTAAATGTGGTATTGTCACATGCTTTCAGATGTAGCACCATTTACTACACAGAGCCGTAGTTCACTGAGAAGCTCCGCAAACAAGCTGTCATGATCACAGAATGATTTCATTATTGCGAGATTAAATCTCCTGTGATAATTAACCCGATACAACGTAGCCTGAACTACGGTGAACTACGGCTCTGTGTAGTACACAGGGGCGGAGTGGGACACTAAAATCCATCGGGAAAATTCTGCACCGCCAATGATTCTAATAAGCTCAGGCCGGTCGCGTACGCCTCGCGCCCGCTCAATTTGTGATTCGTTGTGTAAATCCTTCGGCTGGCCGACCGGGAAAAGTCCCGGTCGTCCAGATTGCCACTCCGCCCCTGGTAGTACATGCTGCTACATCTGAAAGCAGGTGCTGGAGACTCACTACTGATTACACAACCGACTTTACCGACAAAACACGCATGACAAACACCTTCGATTAATCGTGCAGCTCTAGTGAATAGTTGTTTTGTGAATTATCTTAAATTTAGAATGATTTTTAGAACTCTATAGTTATCATTCTTGGTGTGAACAAGCCTTAAAGGGAACCCTGGGTATTAAGACTTGTATGGCTTTATATAAAGCAAATTTATAATAAATTTACTACAATTTGTAGTAGAAACCCTATAAAAGATTGACTTTATTTTAAAGTAGAATGGTTGAACTCTGTGAGCTACTGCCACTATCTGCCGATATTTTTACCATAACAAAATTTAGAATACACAACTTGGAAAATAAAATACAGATACGATGCCACATTGGTTGGACTTTTGGTTGTAATTTTCAGCCAAAGGGCAACAAGAAAAGTGATGCAAGTCTTTACTGCTTTCCTAGCAATAAGAAGAGGAGAAAATAATTTGAAGGTGCCTGCAGACAAATAAAACTTTCTAAAGACCCTCGTCTGTGTTCTCTCCACTTCAGCCCTGATGCCTTTGAGGCTTTTAGTAGACCACAGCTACTGAAAGAGCTTACAAACAATGTAAACATGCTGACGCTTGTCATGGCACCTTTTACTCGATATATGGGCGTGTCTAGACTCTTTGTGGGAAAAAAAAAAAAATCAAAGGTACAGCATTTGGTTTAAGCCACCTGTAAGCTCTTTCACAGTAGTTGTGGTCGTCCCATCAGCATTTTGTTTTCCCGAGTTGTGCGTTGCGAGATGTGCGAGTAAAAATAATATAGATCAGTGCTAGAAGCTCACCAAGTGCAACCGTTCTATGTAATCAAAATAATGGGGCCCCCATAGTCCAAAATATGTATACAACAATGTGGATTTTTTTAAATAACGTAAATCTTTGATGGGTTTTCTACTACATATCTTAAACGTTCTCACAATTACTAAATTGCTTTTTTTTCCTTTTACTCAAAATCGATTAGAACTGAAGGAAAATAGTTTTAAAATCCATAAAAGATTGGGAAAAGTAGGATTTGAAGAGAATACTTCATAGGGTTTTGAAGGTTTTGTGACCAAGTCACATTAAAAATATGGAGTGTTACAATATTTTACTGAAATATACAAAATAACGCATAAGAGACAAAGTACAACCCAGTCCATTAGAGTGACAGATAATCATTATTAGTAGCACAACCTCTGACTTCAGAACTTAGTCAGGTTAAATGCCATGTTGGATGAAAACGAGGACTGTATAAAGTATTTTCCACAACTCACAACTTTTAAAACTGTTTTAGAGTTTTGTCAACTGGAAGTTTCTTTGGTATGGTATTAAACAACAGTATAATCCTTTAAACACACAGTAATTCAGTCTCTCACAGCCTCGTTTTCAATCCTGAAAAAATATGGCACTGCCCTGACTAAATTCTATAGGCCTAAAAAAAAAGATAGTACGCCAACTGAAATGCAGCTGTCCTGCAGTCTTAATGTAGATCAATGTCCTGAATGATCACACAGCTAATGTGCAATGAGTCTATTTATGCCACAAATAGAGTTCAGTGTAACAGCTCACATAAACATGTGAGCAAGTTAGGTCCAACCAGTCAAGTCTTCTTACATTTTGTAGATGCTTCCACTTTCTATTGTCTATTATTCATTGTTTAGTTCGGTGTAGCAATAGAAACTCCCATGAGCTGCTACTTTCCAGTAGTGTGGGTATCACCTTGCACTGATGTAAAAGCCACCCACTGTTTGACATAATTGGAATGGGAACGTCCCACGCCACCCAGCGATGACGTCTCCATCTGCTCGTTCCCATCGAACGCCGAAGGACTTGAACAGTCCGACTCCAGAAATCCACTGTCTATTGTGTCCAAATCCAATCCCATTTGTGGATAACCATCATCCGACTGATCATTAGAGCTGTAGGAGTCCAGCGAGACCTGCTCGATGTTCTCCAGGTCATGCTCCTGTAGATGCCAGTCATCAAAGTCTGAACCCTGTAAACTCCTTCTGCCGGCAGGTACAAGAGGCTGCCTGTCATTGATCTCAGCCGCTCTCTGATTGGCATCTTTGCCATTGAGGAAGTCCTCTATGCTCCGTCTGTGACTGTCACCGGACCAGTCGGCCATGACGCCCTCCTGACCGGACACTGTAACGGTGTCCATCGATATGTGACCACCAGAGTGTGCGATGCCCTGACTGTTGCTTCCGAGGAAGTAGAGTTTAGATGAGTTTTGACCCGCCGGATCAAAGTCCCGCTCGCCGCTCCTGCTGTTAGCAGGCTCCTCGGGGCCATCATTCTGCTGCTTCTCACAAAGCACCTGCAAAGTGGTGCTCTTCTCAAGAAGATCAAAGCTGTTGAAGGTCAAGACTGGTCCGACCCATCTCTGAAATAAAACACAGGGAGATCTTTTCATTTTGTCATTTGAATAAAAATACTTTATGCTCCTCCTCAAACATAAATTTTAATTCTTAAAAACATAGTCTGAAAAGGTCCTTAAAGAAGTCTTTTATGCTCACCATGGCTGCACTCATTTAATCAAATACAGTAAAAACTCTAATAATGTGAAATATTACTAGAATTTACAATAACAGTTTTCTACTTGAATATATTATAAATTGTAATTTATTTAAGATAAATTTTTCAGTCTTCAGTGTCACATGATCCTTCAGAAATCATTCTAAAATGTGACCCTGGACCACAAAACCAGTCATAAGGGTCTTTTTTTTTTTTTTTTTTTTTTTTATTGAGACTTGTACATAATCTAAAAGCTGAATAAATAAGCTTTCCATTTTGTTTAGGGCTTGTTCGAATATAATTTTCCTTAGAAGTTGTCCAATGAAGTTTATCAAATAACCAAAATTAAGTTGTGATATATTTATGGTAAGACATTTACTAAATATCTTCATGGAAAAAGATCTTACTTAATATCCTAGTGATTTTTGGCATAAAAGAAAAATCAATAATTTTGACCCATACAGTGTATTTTTGGCTATTGCTACAAATATACCTGTGTTACTTAAGACTGGTTTTATCATCCAGGGTTGACAGTTTTCTGCTTTAGAAATCATCATTATTATTGATATTGAAGAGTTGTGCTGCTTAATATTTTTGTGGCAAACTGTGATCAACTCAGGAGTCTTTGGTGAATAAAAAGCTCAAAACAGCATTTAATTGACATAGAAATCTATTAGAAATCTACAATGCAGCCTTGATGAATAAAAGCATTAAAAAGGAGAAACTTCATAAATTTAAACTACACATCTTCAGCTGTGTGAAAATCAGCAAATGAACTTGTTAAAACACTGATTAAAATCAAACCACTTCTTCGCAAACGCCTACTCGCAGATAACAACGCAAATGACATCCGTAATCATCGTAACCATCGTTTCCTGACTTTTAGAGATGTGTTAATTAAAAGAAAAGAAAAAAATATCATTCATTAAATGCTTTTCATCCTCATGAATGGTTAGCAAACGCTCCTCAATGAACGACGTCGCAATGAATCACAAAGCAACATTTTCAGGCAGAATTGTATGAACGCTAATAACACGGTTACACACAAGAAATAACATTTAACGTTCAATTATTTCATTAATTCGTCTCTATTTTAGATTAAGAGGCGCTGGAAAATTACAGAGAGTGTCACGGAACGATTTACACCAAACACGGAGCAGACCAAAACACTTATCCCACGACACCTCTACTGTTTTATTACAGTATGGAAAATGACACTCTTAAGTATATCCTTTTTTAATTATTTAAAACAAAACGAGGTTATGATGATGAACGTGTTTAACTTTCCATTTGATGACGCACAACTCTCACTGTTGTTAATACAGCGTGCTACTGCCCCCTACAGGAATATCTGTTCATTTACAGGTTAAAAAATAAAATCATACAACTGCCGTATTTCCTCAGTAACAAAGCCGCGACACAAAACGCTTAGGGTTTAGAGATACCCGGTTACTATTAATACTAAAACACTAACGTTCTCTGAGAAATAAAAATAGCCTAACTAAAGAAGTAGCTCTCAAACAAAACTCTTATTTTTGTTTGTGACAAGCCTGAAATAAAAGGTAGTATTCAGCTCACATTAGTCTACCCAGCGGAATATTCACTAAATTCCCCTTTAGTTGAAAACAACTATTTATAACTACCCACCTTATCAGAGTTTGGGTTTGAACTCATAGTACTTTCCATTAGAGGGGAAAACTGCTACTTTCAGTTTTCACATTCAACACAATCTCAGCCAAATGTTAAGTGAGCCCTCCTGTTCCTTTGAAGCCCCTACAGACTGACTCATTTGAAAAATGTCACATTCCCCGCTTGCAAGTGAGGTTAAGCATGTCGCACTTCTGAAAGTCCCCTCACAAGACATGTTAGCGTTCTCACACACACACACACACAGAGACTTCTGCTTGAAGAAAACATACCTTAAAGTCCCCTTGATATGTATGGTAGAGTGGTGTGAAGTACTCTTGAGGGCTTGGGATGTGCTGCCACAAGGACAGCTTTTTGACGCTACCTCTATAGATGCGAAAAACACATTATTGTAGGACACATCTAGTCAAGTCAGCTTTATTTGTATTGCATTAAACAAGCAAACCAGCTTCACAAAGCATTAAAACATCAGAACACATGAGCTGAAAGAGAAATGGAAACAGCAACTGTCATGAGGAAAAAAAAGAGCTTATGCACTTGCAAAGCTTGTAGGTCTGACTTCCTTCAGTTTTTGACCTAAATGAAAATAGACTGTCTGCAAAAACATATCTGCTGCTGTTGTGGTTTTCGTGAACGTAGGAGGTGCGAAAGGACTATTCATATACGGTAAGTGCTGTCATATCGATTACTGGAAAACTCGTTTAGAGGAGGCGCTATCGAAATTTAAGATCACACTTGTCTATAGTCTTGACTTGACTTATTAAGCCCGCCTCTTTGTGGGATATCAAGCTGGCTTCTCAGTACACTATCTTTTAGATTTTGAGGAATGAGTGAACCGATCTAGATAGTTTGAAAGGTTAATACAGGCATATGACTTACAGATAATAAAGGGACTCATGTGACTCATAAATCAAGTAGGTAGTCATAATGAGAGAGGTTCGAGCTGGCTTCACTTCTCTATATTCCACAAAGTGACTTCTGTGCAGTTTATACAATTCCCTAAATGTGCTTCATGGCCTTTATAAGGAGCCAAACTTCTCAATTTCAATTTTGTCTTTGTCAAGTAAACAGTTTGGACTGAGAATGCCATTTATTTCAGACTGCGGCAAATAAAACAGACAAGATTGATACTTACAATTTCCCACTGTACACAAGCAGCACCACCATCACAACAGGAAGTGCCAACAGTAGGAAATAGTACTGTTCTGATTCTGGAGAGTCTGTTGTCCATTCAACGCTGTTGCTCCATTCACTCCACATGGATGCAATACTCGAAGGATGCACTGCAACCTGAACGTCTGCCACATACTGCCTACCCGGCAGGAGGTTTTCGCTAAGGATAACCATTGATTGTTGGTTCTGCTTCAGGGTGTGCATTTGTCCCGGCTGTGGAATAATCAGCATTACATGGTGTTTAGAAAAAAAAAAAAAAAAAAAAGTACAAAATGTGTGCAATTTGCCTTTATTTTATACATGCAAAAACTGAGTTTTACCTTATCCGGGTCACTTTTACTTCGTAATCGTACTCTGTAGTATAATTTTTTATAGAGGTCGTGCTCTGTATAAGCCAAATCCCAAGTGAGGTTGAAATTGCCATTGGTTTTTGTAATGTTTAGGTTAAAAGGTTCCTTTAGCTTAACTATGAAACAAACAGAAAGCCAATGTTAGTGCACTGTACACAAGTAGGCTCCTTAAATGCAACTGTTGAATTACAGTGGTGTCCAAAAAGCCTGAAATCACTGGAATTTAAAAATCTTAATTTGACACGTGTCTGAACACGTGACTGTATACAGATGGTCAAATGTTCTTCTTCCATTAAAGGAGAAGTTCACTTTCAGAATGAAAATTTGCAGATAATGTACTCACCCCCTTGTCATCCAAGATGTTCATGTCTTTCTTTCTTTAGTCGTAAAGAAATGGTGTTTTTTGAGGAAAACATTTCAGGATTTCTCTCCATATAATGGACTTTTATGGTGCCCCCAAGTATGAACGTCCAAAATGCAGTTTAAATGCAGCTTCAAAGGGCTCTAAATGATCCCAGCCGAGAAAGAAGGGTCTTATCTAGCGAAACGATCGGTTATTTTCTAAAAACATTTACAATTTATATACTTTGTAAATTTCTACACAGAGTACACACAGAGCAAGACAAGACAAGCATTTGAGGTTAAAAAGTACTATAGGCCCTTCTTTCCTCGGCTGTGATGGTTTAAAGCCCTTTCAAGCTGCATTTTGGAAGTTCAAACTCAAGTTCGAGAAAATCCTGAAATGTTTTCCTCCAAAAACACAATTTCTTTACAGCTGAAGAAAGAAAGACATGAACATCTTAGATGACAAGGGAATGAGTACATTATCTGTTAAAAAAAAAAAAAATAATTCTGAAAGTGAACTACTCCTTTAAATCTCAAGATGCTCTTCAGATCAAATCATACTGGAAAACTTTATGTATACCTCAATCTTGTTATTAAATTACAAAATCAAAGCATTTTTATGCATTAGCGTTCTCAGACATTTGGACCTCACAGCATCCATAGTATTTCTCAAAACAGAAGTGAGCTATTTTCTGGGAACATTAAAGACTTTCGATTCATTTGCCACTGTAAGAATAACAAAGTTCAGTGTTTTTACAGTAACAACGATATATTTGACCCTGGACCTCAAAACAGTTATAAGGGTCAATTTTTTAAATCTGAGTTTGTTAGGATCGAAATATATTTGAGCGAGATACAAACATTTAAGAATCTAGAATCTGAGGGTGCAAAAAAATCGAAATACTTAGAAAATAGCCTTTAAAGTTGTCCAATTGAAGTTCTTAGCAATGCATATTTCCAATAAAAATTACTTTTTGATATATTCACAGTAGGAAACTTACAAAATATCTTCATGGAACATGATCTTTACTTGATATCCTAATGATTTTTGGCATAAAAAAAAATTGGCGCTTGCTACAAATATTGCATCATAAAGCAGCATAGCATTGTTTTTGTTCTTCTGAATTGACCTGGATCGAATGCTACCGTAAGTCTTCAATGTCCACCCACGCTCTTATGTCTGACATTAATTGATCAAGTAGATATCAGGACGTACTAGATTTGTACAAAACTATTTTTTCAGAGTGACTCTTTGGTGGGGTCTCCATATTGCCTTGTTTGGTTATTTGTGTTACTATGATAGAGCAGTTGGTATCAAAGGACATAATAAGGTCCAGATCCTTTGGCTCCATTGTGCACCATGTTTGTGGTGATTTGATAGTGCAGCTCCCATTCACAGAATCATATTCATCCCTGGAAAACATGAAACACAATGAGAAGGCTAGACAATGTTTCAGTAAAACGAGTCACTTCAGGACTTCAGTAAGAACATGATTCAGTGCTAGATCTGTACCTGCAATCAGCCACAACGTGACATGAAGCTGCTCCTGCCAAGTCAGAATTCGAGCAGTTCAGCATTGAGATGAAGTCTGTGGTGCAGGTCACGCTGCACACGTTGTCATCTGCAAACAGTGATGTGAGAGGAAATGTGGTCAAGCGAGCTACAGAAACGGTAGCGTTTCTTCTCAAAGCAACACCTGAATAGGTCAAAGGATACCAGTGAAATTGCATCAACTGCTGTGAATATATCCTTTTTAGGGTGGTGTTTTAGCATCTCCAAGACATCTGTTAAAGATCACTTGATCTGAAAAGCATCTGTTGAGTACAAACACCTGACAAATGTCTGTAAGATGTCAGTTTTACTTACATCTATTTGATGTCTAATAGGAAAGCTGTTGCAGATGAGCAAACACTCTAAAAATACGTCTTCCAGATTTAATGCAGACATCAAATAGACATCTCTGGGATATATGTGTGCTATCAGGGCTACGTCTACACTTGTTTTACAAAATGTTTCATGGAATTGAAATATTGCAATAAATGTACACTTACTGCACTCAATAAGTCCACAAATTGCAAGCAAGGCTATGGCTTGCCATATAGCCATCATGGAGGAAGAGGGAAAGAATCTGCGGTCAGCCCCGCTCAAAAGCATTGTAAAGAGCCCACATGCAAACTGCAATGACAGTTAATATGTTAATATGGTTATGTATTAATGTGTAACAAACTGTTGTATTTCAAATGAGAAATATTAGATTTTACTTATTAGAAAAAAAAACTACTACACATACACACCAATATACATTTTTTACAAGAATGTATTGTAGATTTTTCCTCTTAACCATCATACCGTACATAGTTTAGTCTACTAAGTTCAAAAAGATGAGTGAAAGTGCCTATTAAAGAAGTAGAGAAGTTCCAAAACTTACCTTGATAGTATTCCCATTGAACTAGCTCAGCAAAATATCTAAATTGGATAGAAATATAAAATTCTGCTCTTCTCAATCAAACACCAGTTGTACATTGCGTAAGGCTTGACATTTACAATGCCAATCGACTGATCAACATGCACAGTCAGACTGCTTGTGACGAAAATATGACACGAAGGATGTGGTTGTGGTTAAAACAAGAGCCTATTTGCAGAAGCGCCGCCCCTTGAGAGGACAATTAAGGGTATTTCCTGTTATGTAGGTGTTGTCCTCAAGGGCCTGGTAAAAGTGCAAAGTCACCAATTTCTGATTTTAGGGGTGGTCAGGACTGTAGACAGCATTAATCATGGCCTGGCGTGGTTTAAACAAAATAAAGAAAGATAAATGAAAAAGCAGTGATTATGTGTGACTTTTTAGATTGTGGTGTCACAATACAAAACATTAGAGATTGTTTTTAATATTAGACTCTAATATTTATTTAAAATGAGCCTCCTTTATATTTGCAACATGGGTACATGTGTGCTTGAGGACTAGGAGAAGAGTCTGACCAAAGAAATGCCTGATCAAAATTGTTAGATCCTAAATTTGGTGGATTTTTCTAACTGGTTTGTAAAAATAAGCAATATAGAAGCTGAAATGTAGTGCCATTGCACTAATCACGTAAATAATAATTAAGTTGTAATCATTTCAATTGTTTCATAAGTTAATAAGTATTTGTTGTTAGCTTTAAATTGGAAGTGCAGGTGATATTCATCAGCTTGTGTTTATAGGAAAGAGCTTGCAGCTCATTCTCTTGCAATTAAATAAAACACTCATTCAGTTTGACTCAGAATATATTAACATTGTTGAAAGTTTCACACAGGCATCTGCGTGTGTGCTCACGGGTCCTAGTTATCTTGGGTAAATGTCTGTGTTTTCTTTTTTTCCAGGAGGGAAACTTCGATAGATTTTTGCGTTGAGTTCAACCTGAATTCCCAATTAAACGGTGCTTGCTCTAGAGTACACTACTCGTCTTAACTGAAAAGGTATGTATGGTGTGAAAAACCGGGTTAATTTGACAGCATTTACTGTAGTTTGCGGTGTTTTTGTTTGCGGCTCTTGTTAGCTAGCCAGCTATGCTAGGCTAACAGTTTATCCACACCACACGCGACGCGACAAACTACAGCGCGCACGCATTATAATCCGGTAATTGCACACATGTGGAGCAAATTAGTCCGTCTGTGTAGTTCTCATGAGCAGTTTATCGCAAAAAAAGCGTGATTTGGCTCATTGAGCGGCTAAAGTGCGCAGTGAGGGATGCTGGTGTGCGGCATCGCGCTGAAAATGCGCATCTGACAGGTCGATTCATTCAAAGCGCGTTATTACTGTAATCAAATATAGCACAGCCTATGCATTATAGTAGGCTGTTTTGATTGTGCTAACGGTAGAGACCTTAAATAATTTGCATATTTTAAGCGTTCGCGATTTTCTATTCATGCGTTCTTTCACCGGAGATTGGTATCACTTACTTTTATTTTATTTTTTTTATTGTCGATTGCGTGTCCCGCAAATTGTTTTCCTCGATTTAACGGTCATGTTTGGTTGTTTCACTTCCTCTTATTAAAGTTAACTGCCTCTTAATTTTGTTTAGTCGGTTTAAACGGTAGTTTTTGAGTGCGTTGGTTATGAGAACAATGCGTATTTTTAGCATTTTCGCTTCTCCATTTATACATTGTTTACTCACCAGAGATTTGTACTGTACGCTGTCATTAGATTATAATTTTCCGCGAATGATCAAAGTTTAAGAAAATGCTTCTAGTTATCTAGTCTAGTGGTCACCGCATTGTTTTTTAAAATGCATACTGCATACTGTAGAAATAGAAAACAATGTACAAAAGTAATATTTACAGGCCTTTCACTTTATTTATTTAACTACAGTTGCATTGTTTCCAGGGAATGTTAGTTTAATTAATACATGGATAATGTCTTGCAAAAATGTTACATATTTATGCATGCATACATAGATTTTAGGTAGGGGTTAATGTGTGTTGTATTAATTTTGGTGGAAGCTTGCATTCATTTTGAGTGCAACGCCCACATCTCAATGTCCAGTTTACAACTAATGGATCAAAACTGTCTTACACTTGACTTTTTAGATTTGTTATACTGTACATCGCAATATAGAAGAAAATGTCACTACTTCTGTTTCGTTGTGACTTTAAGTTAGGTTTTTTTTTTTTTCTCTCTCCCTGTAGTAGACTTTAACAGAATGAAGGTTGAAAGTGCAGTTTCAGTGCAGCGTCAAAGGGCTCTAAACAATCCCGGCTGAGGAATAAGGGTCTTATCTAGCGAAACGATATGTTATTTTCTAAAAAAAAATAATAATAAAAAATACAATTTATATACTTTATCTCAAATGCTCATCTTGTCTAGTTCTGTGATGCACATGCATACTCTGTCCACTCCGGTTCAATACGGTCAGGGTATGTCGCATCTCCCATCTCATTTTCTCTAGTCTCGCGCAGCCAGACCTTCAGACTAACGGCCGAAGGTTTGGTATTCATGGCAGCTTTCATTGGCCAAAGCCCGCCCATAAGGCCGTTTGGCGTGGAAATGCCCCCACAACAACAGACTGGCGTGCAACAAGTCAGTCACTGAAATAACCAGCATTGAAAGTTAAATAAGAAGAGGGAGAACAAGCAGTAAGTCAGTCATTTGTTCGCGAACGTTGCAAAAGTGTATAACAATGGCGTCTGCATAAGCACCTTTTAGCAAAATGCAGAGTAAATCAGTCTGCGCTTTGTTTCCCGGCGGACTGAAAATAAACGCGACACTCGCGTCTCCTGGAAATCCGGTCAAATTCAACTAATCAGATGACGACTTCGACATTCCTGAAGTGTTTCCAGTTCAGTGTACCATGTTTAGCCAACGTTCTGTGGGCCTGACGTCTGAGGCTGAGACTACATTTTCTCCAACTTCAAAACTGTCTGACATCGCTGCAGAAGTACCAACCCAGTGTTTACAAATTGAAAGTCCTAGGAGGTTCAAACACCCTTTACAAAAAAAAGTTAAACAGCCATGTAGGACGATTTTAAAGTTGGAGGAGAAAATGGCCATGTACACACTGCACCTAAATTCAGTTGTCAGTTCACCTTTTACTATTTAATTGCGTTCTGTAAACGCATAATTCACTAAAATGCGGGATTGACAACCGCATTAACTCCCAAAAAATGCAGGTAGTGACAACTGCATTTACAGAAATTCTGTGCAGTGTAGGGATGCTCATTTCGGTTAATTTTCCTGACCGACAACCGCTGCTCGTTATCCGAACATTAACCGTTAACTGATAAAATTAGAATAATAAATTTATTTAAAATAAAAATAGAATGCACGAGTATCTGTGATGATACATTAAAAATACAAGCAAATGTTTTATTTTAACGTGCAAACAGCAGCATACAGAGCAACAACAAAAACTGTATTGACATATACTCAAATTATCACGCAGCGGCTCTGAGAACAGAGAAAATCTGAATGGAAAAAAAAAAGAATAATATAAATAGGCCTACACTAAATATGTATAAATTAAATAACTACCTAATTAAGATGACAAAACTAAAACACACTGAATCCTTTTATGCGCTTTCAAGAACTGTACCGGTCTTATTCTTCTCGTCGGACATAAAAATATATAGCAGGCCAGCCAATACCTCAGTGTGCCTAGTTTTTAACATGTCCACATGCTGTACGGATAGGCAGGACCGCTGCCTGTTAACTCTTAGATCCGCGAAAAAAACACCATCACAAAAACCCTTTCAATTTGCGGTTCGGGTCTTCCATCCACTGTCATATGCGTGTGGAGAAGCGCGTGTTTTACAGCGTTCAGCAATAGCCAATCACAGACATGTATGTTGATTCGATTATCGCTGTGGCCAATCAGAGGAGGCTATGTTACAATCCACTCACCAACCAAAGTGCCGGTTTCAGTTTTGCTGATTTCTACACTTTCGCAAACTCTCTTATTAAACAAAGAAATTGTAGGCATTATATAAATAAGAGATTAATTGTGCAGTGTAAAGGTTATTTTATTACTTTTTAATAACTTTATGAGATTGCGATGAACTACTCTAGGATGAGTGACAGCTTCAGTGATTGTAACGGGAGCGCCTATTGCGCACTTTCTAGACTATAATTCATTCAGAATTTGAATACATTCACTCACGGATTCACTCTAATAACCCAATAACGCCACTTGCCATTGAGGCTACGTCTACATTAATCCAGATACATTTGAAAACGGAGTTTTCGTTTGAAAACGCTCTCCGTCCACACTAGCGTTTCCAAGCGTTTTCCAAAAGTTTCTCATCCACACTGAAACGTAAGAAAACATCAAATTCGCCTTACTGCGCATGCGTAAAGCCTCCAAAATTAGACAGACATAATAAGTTTTCACGCAATTCTTCTGGCGGGATAATTTACGGAAATATCTCATCCACTGACGCGTCTATCGCGCTCATTCATATTTTATCTGAAAAGCAGTTGTCGTCATGTTTTGCAGGACAGCAACTGTGAGTAAATTTTCTGTCATCATTTTAGGACTGTAATTTGAGGAGTGTACAAGAGAAATCTCTTTAGCAGCAGTGTGATAGTGAATAGCACAGGCACAATTACTGCTGTAAACATAGATATCTATTGGTACAATATGCGTCACATGACTAAATATGCGTCATCGTTTCCAAAAGCCTCCGTTTTCACAGTCCACACTACAACGCGAAAACGGCGTTTTCAAATTTATCCACTTTGGAGAGCGTTTTCAAAAAGCTCTGTTTTCCTTGACAAAAACGCCATCTCAGTGTGGACGGAAGGCCAAAACGGAGAGAAAAAGATGCGTTTTCAAACGAAAACATATTAGTGTGGACATGGCCTGAGTTGCATATACTACATCTGTTTACTAAGTAAAGGTGAAGCGAAATATGTCTGTACAGCCACACTGCACATGTCGACACGTGCGCGTGAGTAAACGGGTAACTTACAAATAGCATTATTTCTTTCACCATGCAGCAAACGTAAAAAAAAAAAGAAAAAGAGAAAAACCGTTTAACTGATAGTAATAATCGGTTAAAATTCTTACTGTCGGTTAACGGTTAAACGGTCAATATGAGCATCCCTAGTGCAGTGTGTACGGAACCGAACTCAACAACTAGTTGTTAAAGGGGAAACTTTCGGCAAAATGCAATCTGGGGTGTTTTTTGGATTGTAAACGAGTCAAACTTTCATCTAAAAGCATAATTACGACAAATGAGCCACTTTTAAGATTGACCGTGATTTTGTTCTCTGGTCAAATGGCCGGTGAATGGGAGTGCTTGGGGCACTACTTTGAGCGCATCAAAATCGATATTTTTACAACATTAAGAAGGCTCAACACACCATGACACTTTGCTCGAAGTGTCGCCTGGGTCTCTACACATGAACTCGAGCATTGAGAACATTGTTTGTGTACACAGAGTTTACTAAAAAGAAAGGTTTTGAACAACTCTCTTAAACTGTTTGGGTTTTTGCTCGCAGCCATCTTGCCAGTCAAGAAGTGTCGATCTCCGAATGCAACGTAATAGTGAGAGTAAAGATGGATAGCTCCTAAAGCATATTTCCATATAAATGCACGGCTAATTTTTTGTTTTGTCGCAAGTGATAAACAATATTAACCTTCTAGTTGTAAAAACCGCCTCCATATAAGAAGCATGCGGAGATCGACACTTCTTGACTGGCAAGACGGCTGCAAGCAAAAACCCAAACAGTGTAAGTGAGTTGTTCAAAACCTTTCGTTTTAGTAAACTCTGTGTACACAATGTTCTCAATGCTTAAGTTCATGTGTAGAGACCCAGGCGATACTTCGAGCAAAGTGTCATGGTGTGTCGAGCCTTCTTACTGTTGTAAAAATATCGATTTTGATGCGCTCAAAGTAGTGCCCCTAGCACTCCCATTCACCGGCCATTTGACCAGAGAACAAAATCACGGTCAATCTTAAAGTGGCTCTTTCGTCGTAATTATGCCTTTTAGATGAAAGTTTGACTCGTTTACAATCCAAAAAACACCCCAGATTGCATTTTGCCGAAAGTTTCCCTTCAATGGCATATTAAACGTACATCAAAAACGCGTCTTCGTCTGTACGTGAGATGCAAGAAAACAAAGTCTTAACCTTATCCCATTGTAACAAGGGGCTAGCTGCACTCACAAGTCCTGTGGTAAAGTGTATATGTTGCCAGGTCTTCTTAGGAAAAAAAAACTCCAAACAAGGACCACCACAAAAAAACACTAAAACACCCAAATGCTTTGTTTCATAACACCAAAAAAATTCTCATATCCGCAAAAGACTACTTTAACTCCATAAAGTGCCTCAGCAAGACCAAACAACATGCCTAAACGCGCTTGTAAATACAAGGACATGGCAACACTGCAAGATGGCGCTCTCTAAAGCCCGGCTCACACTACAGGAGTTTTAAAATCCTAACCGATTATGAAATATGGTTGCAGCGCACACATAAGGAGAATCTTCGCAGATTATCTTACCTGAAATCTTAAACATGCACGCACTATAAGATTTGAAAATCCTGGCGCATCACACACTACAAGATATTATTAGGATTATCATGCCTCCTGATCTCACACAGCCAATCTCCATTTCAGCAACTAATGTTTACATAGGTTAACTTGTGCACTCACCTGGTATGTTCAAAACTAGGGCTGTGATGGTCTCAATGGCCCCAGAAAAAGTAATTACCATGAATGTGTCGGGGCAAAAATTAAGGAGATATTTGAATTAATAATAATAAGTCCGTGTCGCAAAGATGAAGTTGACTATCTTGACTCGCCATCTGCTCACTTTTAAAGCCTAAATGCATCTTTATGAATTAGGCCTATAGCTTATGAAAGAGTTTTGTTTTCGATTTTAATTATTTCGTTTTATAGTAGTGAAGTAATAATTTAAAGCGTATATTAATTATTGTGAAGCGCTCCTTTTTAACACCAGACATCAGAAAGCGTATCCTGTTTGTTTTCTTCAAAAGCACGTTTTGTTAACGCTGTGTACACACGAACTAAGGTAGACCCTTCACAATTCTGGATGATATATTACTCTGACCGCTTTATGAGCAAAAATGAAGTTTCACATCGCACCGGCGAATGCATGTAGGCGCGCTCCAGCTTTCAATCTCCGCAAACGATTGGATATGTGCCTATTAGCACACATTATCTAGGTTAAACGATTAAACAAATATTATGATATGCTTTAAGTTTTTATATATATAGATATATATATAGATATAGATATATATATAGATATAGATATAGATATAGATTTTAATTTAAATCGTGATGGCTTGAGAAGGCTAAATTGATCTGTTTGCCGCTGGTCGCATTACTTTAAAAAAAAAAAAAACTTGAATTGAACAAACAAAAAATGTACCAAATATATCTCTAAATTCACTTTATAAACTAAAGAAACGAAAATAAATGTAATCACTTTGTTATTAAAGACAGCAGCTGTGTAATGGGGAAGAGAAAGAGGAAAAAAGACAGGTTCCAGTCGGACTCGGGCCAGTAGTTCTGATGAGCTGTCCGACATTTTTGCAACGAATGTTTGTTTAATAGCCTATGTAACATTGTATTTAGGCTACTTTCTTATTTAAATATATTATTTCTTTAATTTATTTGAGCGTTTTTTGTTCACTGATGTAAGTGCTAAAATAAACAGGCACGTTTATTAATAATGTTTGAGCCTAATTTATTTTGTGTTTCAAAATTATATACATATGTATTTATATATAGGCCTATGTACACAAACGTCAGTATATACATTTATAAAACACTTCGCTACCGCTGTGGTAAAAATCTGCCTATTCAAAACTATAAGACAATTTTACCTCAGCATAGCTCCTCTTTCTCCTTACAGTTGTGGTACGTTTTCGACACATTATGCTGACAAGACAGTTACTACAAAAACTCAAGAAGCAGTTTCCTTCATCTCCACTATCAAACGACCCGTGTTTTGTGGTCACGCATTGGCTGTTGTGAAAGTACTGATAAGCACATAGCGTCATCATCGCGATTTAAAATCTTAAATATCAAACATGTTTGATTTGATCGGGGCAGCCCCGATCTGTGAGCTAGCAGATCGGGAGATGCAAGATTCGATCTTTGAACGCCTCACATTACAAGATAATCTGCGCCGAACATCGGGGCCGATCGAGGTGCTTGACAAGATTTTTCCTCCGATTCTCGGAAGGGGAAAATCGGGGCAAAATCGGGCTAAAACTCCTGTAGTGTGAGCCGGGCTTGAAGCAGCCTCTGAACAAAACACGGCACGTCTGTCAACGACGATTTAGTTAAAATCAACAGACAAAAAAAAAGTCTTTAGCCAAAAGATGGCAGATACCAAATGGCTGAATTGTTATTCACTCCTGCAAGATGCAAAATGTTTCTATGGCTACAAATGTGGGAGTGGCTTCTTTACCGTACATGCATTAAACTATCATTTATGGGATTCACTCCCGCATTTAAATGCGGCTATGTAAGTGGCCAAGGATGGGAGTTTTTTTTTTTTTTTTTTTTTGGACATACCTTAACTGTCTTGAACTGGCATGCACAGAGTACGCATTGCAGAGTTAGACAAGACTATATACTATAATATGTGACCCTGGACCACAAAACCAGTCATAAGGTTAAATTTGACAACTGAGATTTATACATCAATAGAAAGCTTATTTATTGAGCTTTCATATGATGTATGGTTGTTCGGATAGGACAATATTTGGCCGAGATGCATCTATTTGAAATCAGAAATCTGAGGATGCAAAAAAATCAAAGACTGAGAAAATCACCTTTTAAAGTTGTCCAAATTAGGTTCTTAACAATGCATATTACTAATCAAAAATTACATTTTGATATGTTTACAGTAGGCATTTTACAAAAAATCTTCATGGAACATGATCTTTACTTAATTTCTTAATGATTTTTGGCATAAAAGAAAAATCAAAAATTGACCCATGCAATGTACTTTTGGCTATTGCTACAAACATACCCCAGCGACTTAAGACTGGTTTTGTGGTCCAGGGTCACATATAAGGAAAATATTTTTATTTTTAAGAAATTGACCAATCGTTTGGCTAGATAAGACCCTTATTCCTTGACTAGGATCATTTAGAGCCCTTTGAAGCTGCACTGAAACTGCATTTTTAACCTTCAGTTCGTTGCGCACCATTGAAGTCCACTATGGAGAAAAATCCTGGAATATTTTCCTCAAAAGATTTCTTTGCGACTGAAGAAAGAAAGACATGAAAATTATGTTGGTTGTCATTAAAAGTGTAAGCATTGTGAATCATGCCCAGCCTTATGTAAGACAAACTCACTTTTTGACTCATGATGATCAGTATCAAATATTTGGCATCACTAATAAGGAAACCTTTTTGCTGTTTGGTTATTTTTCGTGCCATTACTTTGAAGAGAGAGCTGCACTATTCCTCTTTTTGTAAAACATGTTTTATCAATGTATTAAATGGGGAAACCTATGAAATGGTTGAAAAGTTATTGAATGTATTACAACCTAATCACTACTGCTAAAAAAAGTTAGAGAGTAAAGTTAACACACTACTAGTCAAAAGTTATTATTTTTATGAAGTTACTTCTGCTCAATCCTGCACTTATTCGCAGCAAAAGCAGTACTATTGTGAAGTCCTTTTACCGTTTTTAAAATGTAATTTATTTTGTTTTTTTATAAATGTGATCAAAGCTAAATTTCCAGCATCATTACTCCAGTCTTCAGTGTTGCATGATCCTTCAGAAATCATTCTAATATGCTGAATTGCTGTTCAATAAACATTTTATCAATATGAGCCTGAAAAAAAAAAATTCTACTGTTTCCAACACTATTATTATAATGTTTTTTTTTTTTTTTGCAGAAAATCAGAATATTAGAATGGTTTCTAAAGGATTATGTGACTAGAAAGACTAAAAATTCAGCTTTAAAATCACAGGAATGAAATGCATTTGAAACTTCAGTAGTCAACATTTGAAGTGGATCAAAACCCTTCAAAGTTGTCCTAAAACCTAAATGATTTAGTTAATCTACTAATGGAGATTACAATGGGATGATTTCACAATCATTCTGTACTAAACAGCAGTGTATTGTTACATATCGCCACTGCTACAATTTCACTGTATCAGGTTCTTATAAAATGGAAACTCAAAAGCTCTCTACAGTTAGAGTATGTTTCAGACACTATGGTGACATTTCCTCACTGGTGTGAACCCAATGTGGTTTTAAAGTTTTACCTTTTATGGCGTTCTTAACCAGCTGGATGAAAATGTCATTTCAATTTTGTAGTTCACAGAGTTATTTATATTCTTAAAGGTTAGAATGGAACAAAATATTGATGAGGTTTTTTTTGGTTATGTCTTGTAATAAATTGAAGCTTAATATTTGAGTTGAATGTTGATTTAAATGCAGTTTTTGAAATTGCACACCAACTGTGTATTGCTTTGCAGAAAAAATCCTTTTTGTCCTTTTGTTTTACAGATTTTCAATCATTTTGTGGGCCACAAGACATGTCTGGTATAGCGTTAAGTCGTCTCGCACAAGAACGGAAGGCGTGGCGGAAAGACCATCCTTTTGTAAGTATGAGATGTTTCCGATCATCGATGTACAGCTGTTCTAGAGAAATTTTGAAAAAGAGTGGTCTTGTTTAACTTGCGTGTTTAACATGCAACAGGGTTCAATCAACAACATTTTTCGAGAATTATTAAATTATTTAGAACTGCGGTATTACCCTTTGGAAGAAAAGCACTGAGGGGGGTAATGAAGGGGAGTACTTTCCATCTATGGAGGAGAAACTGTTATTTTAAGATGTCACTATTATTTTAATTTATTCTACTGAGAAGTCACTATTGAAACTGTTGGGGTGTATTTGCTCTCACAAATGAGACCACAGATAAAACAGTTTCTAGAGTTTGACATTTTGAAACTTTCGTAGCCACCCACAGGATTGAAAAAAGACAACTTTATATGAAGTTTATATATAATAACCCCCCTCCCCCCCTTAGGGTTTTGTAGCCGTACCAACAAAAAACCCTGATGGAACTATGAACTTGATGAACTGGGAGTGTGCCATCCCTGGAAAAAAAGGGGTAAGTGCCAATTTGGAAAATTTTATTTAACTGAATTCTATGTAATGTTTGTGTTTATATGAATACCACATTGGTATTCTAGTTTGTAAGGTGATGTTTTACAGTACAGAGACTCATTATTATTTACAAACAGTGTTGGGGAAAACTTTTAAAAATAATGCATTACAATTTTGCGTTACTCCCTAAATAAGTAACTAATTGCATTACTTGGTTACTTTTTATTGAGAGTAATATAACGTTACTTTTGAGTTACTTTTTAAATCTGTGCAGAGCTTGTTTGTCAGCAGCAAAGACACTGGTTAATAAAATTGGTTAAAAGACATGAAGGATATTTGAATCATTTAACATTTTATTTATTGCAGGTTTGCGTCTAGTCTGAGTTGCATTTCACAATTTATCTTATCTATTATTATTATTATTATATTTTTTTTTTTTTTTTTTTTTTTTTTTTTTTTGGTGAGTGAAATTATTCTAGAACTAAAGTAACATCTTACTCCTGACTTCTCTTAACATTGGGACAGGAGAGCTTTCACTAGCGTTACTTTTTTGAAAAAGTAACTAATCTTCCTGTAAATTTTAAGTAATTTAAAGTCTTACTTTACTAGTTACTTAAAGGAACACTCCACTTTTTTGGGGGGGGAAATGGGCTCATTCTCCAAATTCCCCCATTTTTAAATCCATTCAGACGTTCTCCTGTTCTGGCGATATCACTTTTAGCATAGATCAATGAATCCTATGAGACCAATATAGCATCGTGTTCAAAAATGACCAACGAGTTTCGATATTTGTCCTATTTAAAACTTGACTCTTCTGTAGTTACATCGTGTACTAATACTGGTGGAAAATGTAAAGCTGCAATTTTCTAGACCGATAAGATTAGCCGTAACATAGCCTAAGCAGCACATGTGGAAATGCTAACTTCCGTCAACATATCCAACGTGACCAACTGCATGCACAGGGAGCTACACTTGCAATGCCGGTCACATTGGAATTTACCTAGCTGGGAACTAATTTCAGGCGCTGCGTGATATTACTGCGCCTGCTTCGGCCATGTTACGGCAGCAAACTTCCTTGACTATTACGCCGGAATGGGAGTGTAGTTCCTAATCTTATCGGCCTAGAAAATCACATCTTTACATTTTCCGCTGGTCTTAGTACACGATATAACTGCAGAAGAGTCAAGTTTTAAATGGGACAAATATCGAAACTCGTTGGTCATTTTTGAACGTGATGCTATTGGTCTAATAGGATTCAATGATCTATGCTAAGCTATGCTAAAAGTGATATCGCCAGAACAGGAGAACGGCTGAATGGATTTCAAAACGGTAAAACTCAACTTATTAACTCGGGAGGAGTTGGAGAATGAGCCTATTTCCAAAAAAAGTGGAGTGTTCCTTTAAGGCAAGAAACTGCAGGTGAATAGGGTAAAAAAAAAGTTCGTTGATACATTGGTAAGTTTTCTAAAATGTAAGGTTTATATATGCAAATGAGGCATTATTTAATGAAATGCGCACTAATTTGCATACAGTTCTAGTACAAAAATTGGAAACACTGAAGTCTGTTTCAATTCTTGTTGAATAATATTTATCTATTTTTTTTTTTGACATTAGAGTCAACTTTTTACAGAGGGAATTTTGGGTGTCATTTTGTTACGCAGTAACTCAGAAAAAAACTAGAACAGAGAGGAAACACTCATTACCATTTTTTGGGGGGAATAAAATGTATATAATCAAGCATATTATATATGAACAAATCCCTTTGTAAAAACTTTCAGGATATAGAGAGGAATAAAACTAAAGTCTGATGTGTGTAAGAGCTACTGAAGTGGAGATTTATGGCTCAGTGTAGGAGAAAAACCATTTTGAGAAAACGGCCTTTAAAAATATGGATTGTAATTGAAATCTATTGGCACAAATAGATAAAGTGCTATAAAAGAAACACTTAACAGTGTTTTTGGAAGTTTTCTTTCCACTAGTCTGAAAAAAAAAAAAAAAAAAAAACTTTATGAAATGCCAAAAAGCCCAAAATCTCAAACTTGAAAAATAGATTTTTTTTGCCTGCAGTGTCTTCCCTTAACGTAATCTGGTTACGTAATTCTCGTTACTTGTAGTGCTTCACCCCCAACACTGTTTATGACTGCTGTTTACATTATTCTCAAGTGTCTTCTGCGTTTGGAAATGGGTTTCGGACTTGTCTGCACCTTGTATGTGTTTAAGTAAGGTTTTTTTCCTGTTCTCAGACACCGTGGGAGGGAGGCTTGTTCAAACTTCGGATGCTGTTCAAGGACGACTATCCTTCCTCTCCACCAAAGTGTAAATCAGATGTTTAATGGATCTAATCCTTTGTTTGTACTTTGTAGTATGCGTGTCGTGTCTAATCATGTCTGGTTTTGATCATGTGACTTCTACAGGTAAATTTGAGCCCCCTTTATTCCATCCAAATGTATATCCGTCTGGTACCGTATGCTTGTCCATATTAGAGGAAGACAAAGACTGGAGGCCTGCCATTACAATCAAGCAGGTAAGCCATAAAGGTTGGGTCCTTTAAAGGTTCCACCGCTTTGTAAATTGATGGTTAAAATTTGTTAAAAGCTCTGTAAATGGAACAGCCAATAACAAAGTGTAGTTCAAGATTATAGTGTTTAAAGATGAATTATGTTCATTGGATTGAGCTTGAAATGTCATGTCGATTTAAACAATGTTCAATGCAATCCTGAAGAGGGCAGTGTTATCTCATAAAGCTCTGCAACTGATTTTTTATTTTTAGATCTTGCTAGGCATCCAAGAACTCCTTAACGAACCAAATATTCAGGACCCCGCACAGGCTGAAGCATACACAATTTACTGGTACGCACCTCTAGCTCAAATATAGTCTTGCCTGTAGAGACCGAAATGCTTATTGCTTCTGTTATGAATCTTGTGTTTGCATTTCTGTTTCAGCCAAAACAGAGTGGAGTATGAAAAAAGGGTCAGAGCACAAGCCAAAAAGTTCTCGCCGTAAACCTCAAGATTTCGCACTGTATTGGAAATGGGTTTTGACCAGGTCTCCTCGCCCCTGTTACTCTCCCCCACAAATCATATCCACTTAATACTAATTTACTGCTGGGCTTAAATAAATGAATGTGTCGTGCCATTGTCAATCCACCTGATTCTCGTCCTGACAAACTCTTCCTGGGGGTTTTAAATTTTGGCCTTTTGTATAGTGTCTTGTTTTCCTTCCTGTTTGGGCAGCAGAGAAGCTCACACAGTTGTGTGAGAGTGGAATTTTTTTTTTTTTTTTTTTTTTTTTTTTTTTTTGGGTGGGTGGGGTACTTGGTAACAGTGCTACATATTTGCAAAAAAGGCACAATAGACGTCATCCACATGCAGAAGAAATGATATTCCACAGATGCAGAGGTATAAGCCTACAACTGCTTTCGTTTTGCTTAATCTTTGTTTTCTTTCAGACTGGCCTCCTTAGTCTCTTTCATGGTTTTAATGATTTAAAACTTGCTATTAATGTCAGTATTTCAACTGCTGTAAAATGATACTTTTATACTTTCTTTACTTTGAATTAGTGTCTGTAGAGAGATTTCCATTCCTGATGCAGGCAGTGTACTAAGCATGTACCATTCAGTATGATAGCGTTGTGCTGCCTCGGCCGTCTGTGTTTTGCAAAAAAGAAGAAAAAAAAAAAAGACTTAACGTAAAAGGCCTCTGAATCAAATGGTTAGTTAACCGCTGCATCAGTCTCTTTGTGTTCATATGGTGTTTTGTTCATGTAAGTGTATAGAGTAAATAAAAAAATGTTTATACAAAGCCAGTCGTGACTGCAGGTATGTTCTTCACACGAATGGATTGATTTCAAACACCTTGAAAGGTAAGTCTTATAGTTCTTGATTATGGTCGCATTATTATTATTATTATTATTATTATTATTATTATTATTATTATTATTTTTATTTTTTTTTGAATATTTCTACTTTAGGTTAATTTTGAAAATTTGGCAGGAATTAGAAAACGGTAAGAATCTGATTTGATCATTTTATTGTTAAGTGTTTTATAAAATGTCAAGTAGTGGACAGGAATTAGAAAAGAAATTTATACATAACATTATATAAAATAGTAGTACACATCCAACTGAAAATATGAATCATTGAATTTAAATAAGTTTTATAAAATGTTTTAGTCATAAATGTTAATTTTGTTTTCAAATTCGTAGTACTGATTATATCAACTGATATCTTCAAAAAAATTTAACTATACAACTCATACTTTTTATGACTTGAGTCTTGCTTTTGACTCAAATGTTGGTTTAAGTGGTCCTGTTTTGAGTATGATACTAATAATTTCACTTGTCTGACAGCCATAGGTGGAGAGTGAACCAACTCCAGGGTGATGTTAAAAGTAGCCTAATATTAACTGCAAACATCATAAACCCCCTTGCTAAAAAAAAAAAAAAATTAAAACGAGCTGGTGGGCTAGTTTTAACTGATTGTCAAAGCTGGCAAGCTGGCTGATTTTTAGAGGTAGTTTGACCACTTCTTTAGCTGGTACGGCTGGGAGACTAGCTGGAACTAGTTAAAATTAGCTTGGCCTGGCTAACCAATCTGGAAGACCAGCTTTAACCAGCTACTTCCATCTTAAACCAGCTATGGCCAGCCAAACAGCTTATACTTGTTTTAGCTGTTTTTCCATCTTTTTAGGTAAGTAACGTTACCAGGGTGTTGTGTAGGCTAATAAAATATTTTAACGTGACTGAATTTGTATTTAACTAATCATGACCCTGCTGGAAAAAAAACAGCTAAAACCTGGTTGGCTGCTCTTAGCTGGTGGTTTCTTAGCCTGGCCAGGCTGGGAAAGTGGCCAAAACCCCTCTAAAACCAGCCTATTGACCAGCTATGACTAGCTGAAACAAGGCTGGTTGATCAGCCAACCAGCCTAGGCTGGTTTTAGCTGTTTTTTTTTTCACTAGGGAATTTATAACAAAAAAAAAAAAAAAAAAGTTGCTAATTACGTTTTCGTTCCCACGGTTATTCCAACAGCGAATAAATTATTTACAGAAAAAACTAGACTAAAAACTAGTTATAATCAATGAAGCTGTCTGCACTGTGAAATTAATCTCTTACTTGCATTGTACATGCATCTTCACTTTGCTGTTTATAATGAGAGAATTCAGTCAGCCAGCTTGCACACCGAACAATGATGACTCATCTAAAAGCTCTGCGCAACACCAAATGGAAATTTGGTAAAACACGAACAGATTTCAATTTAATTCCGCAATCGAAACTTAAAGGGATAGTTCACCCAAAAGTGAAAATTTAATGTTTATCTGCTTACCCCCAGGGCATTCAAGATGTAGGTGACTTTAGTCCCTTTCACAGTCTTTACTGGTAAATTACGTGTGAATAGGACCTTTTCAAAAATAGCGGTAAATTTGTTGCGGCAATTTACCAGTAAGTGTAGTTGTAACATTACAAGTAAACTACCGGAATGATGCTGTGTGTGATTGCAGAATGAAGATTACCAGTATTAGCACATAGAACACGCTGGCGAATAAAGTTTGCTTTGGTCCAAATTGGCCAATCATAGCGTTCTTATGGAGAGGACATGATTACTCTGAGCTGTTTACAAAGCTACGCTGCTTGTTTAAATTAATTTTTCTTTGTAAATATGCACTTGGATATGGATATCTTTGACCATTGCGCCTCATCTTATAGCTATTTTAAGTGTTGCCCTTAAGACCCAGCCTTCTTTCTCATTCATCAGCACTGCGGCTCTGCAGTTGGATACTATTATGTGCATCTTTGGTTTATTAGAGCAAAAATGCATTCTGTTGGATCATTCCCTTAGGCTGGTCACTACGTTGTTGTCAAATTAAACGACATATAGTATAACGAAAGCATTTCTGCTGACATGATGGAATTTACCAGCCTTTTGGTGCTGTTGTGTGAATGGTCTCTTACCATTAAAAAGCCAGAATACCATTACCTGTGTGAACAGCATATTTTTGTATTTACTGTGGCAATTTTACAGCAATTAACCGCTGTGTGAAAGGGGTTTTTGTTTCTTCAGTAGAACACAAAGAATTTTTTTTAACTTGAACTGTTGCAGTCTGTCAGTCATATAATGGCAGTCAATTTGACCCACGACTTTGAGAGTCAAAAACATACACAGACAAAACCAAATTAAACCCCGCGGCCTGTGACGATACGTTGAGGTCATAAGACACCAAACAACTCGTCTGTGTAAGAAACTGAACAGTATTTATATCATTTTCTACCACTGCAATGTCAGTGTTTATCACGCTCGTCCTTCATTAGCAGTCACTCCAGTTTCCTTGTTTTGCTCCCACGCTGTTAGAGTGACCTTAATAAGTCTTTAATATATTAGCTCATCCATGAACATGATTTCTGCCCAAGTCCCGTCAGATTGCATCGACTGTGAGGATGAAGACAACAACTCCCATGATTCCACAATTAATCACAGCATCATCAAATCATGCCTTTGGTTCCTTTTCTGTTTATGCTGACTGGGAAGGCATCACAGTTTCATAACTAAAGGAATATTGGCATTTAATAATTAGGCATCAAGTGTGTTTTGTTTCCTGATTAAGATCAATTTGTATAAATTAGAGGCAACATATACAGTCAAGCCTGAAATTATTCATACCCCTGACAAATTCTGACTTAAAGTTACTTTTATTCAATCAGCGAGTTTTCTTTTTTTTTTTTTTGCCAAAAATTACACATGATTCTCCCAAAAGATAAGACCATGTACAAGAGGCATCACTGTGGAAAAAAAATATTTCCTAGCTTTTATTTACATTTGAACAAAAAGTGACATGTCCAAAAATTAACCATACCCTTTGCAAACTGTCACAGTCCAAAGTTCTATACCATTCCAAATAGTCCAAGCTGTTCTAAAGCATCCTAATTACCCTGATTCATTGGGAACAGCTGTTTTAATCAACTCAACAGGTGAAAAACAGAAGCTCTCTGCTGTTGGTTTGTGGACAGTCATGGACCTGCGGCTGCGCATTGTGGCTGCTCACAAATCAGGAAAGGGCTATAAGACCATATCTAAATGTTTTCAAGTTCCAGTGGCTACAGTGCAAAGTACTATTAAAAAATACAAGAAGTTCCGCACTGTGAAAAATCTCAGAGGACGTGGTCGGAAGCCAAAAGTGACACCTGTGCTGGCCAGGTGTCAACTACTGAGAGAGGTAAAAAAGAATCCAAGGATCACCACCAAGGCCATCCTGATGCATCTGGGCTCTGCTGGTGGCAACATCTCAAGACAGACAGTCCAACAGACACTGCACACCGCTGGGTTCCACGGATGCAGACCAAGGAGGACACCACTCCTCCAGATAAGACACACAAAAGCCCACTTGGCCTTTGCAAATGCTCATCTGGACAAAGAAGAAGACTTCTGGTCTTCTGTTTCATGGTCAGATAAAAAAAAATCAAATTGTTTGGCCACAATGATGTAGCCTTCATTTGGTGTAAAAAAGGAGAAGCCTTCAACCCTAAGAACACCATCCCCACTGTCAAACATGGTAATGGGAACCTAATGTTTTGTTTGTTTTTTAGCCGGTGGATCAGGGAACCTAATCGCAGTAAACAGCACCATGAAAAAGGAGCAATACATCAAAATTCTCAACAACAACATCAGGCAGTCTGCAGAGAAACTTGGCCTTGGGCACCAGTGGACATTTCAGCATGACAATGACCCAAAACACACAGAAAAAGTGGTGAAGAAATGATTAGCAGACAAAAACATTAATGTTTTGCAGTGGCCCAGTCAGAGTCCTGACTTAAATCCAATTGAGAATCTGTGGAGAGAGCTAAACATCAGGGTGATGGCAAGGAGACCCTCCAACCTGAAAGAGTTGGAGCTCATCGCTAAAGATGAATGAGCAAAAATACCAGTGGAAGCATGTAAAAAGCTGCTCAGCAATTATAGGAAGCGTTTGATTGCTATAAAAGCCAATAAAGGCTTTTCTATTGATTATTGAGAAGGGTATGAATAATTTTGGACATGCCACTTTTTGTTTAAATTTAAATTATTTTCTGGGAGACGTCTGTGTCATTTCTGATCAAAAAAAAAAAAAACTTGCTGTTGAATAAAAGTAACTAAGTCAGAATTTGCCAGGGGTAAGAATAATTTCAGGCTTGACTGTATGTGATTTGTTGGAACTTATGTAGTGGTGGTACCTGGTTTGAAAATTTTGAGAATTGCTGTTCTACAAAGATTAAATATGAAGGTTTTCATTTATTTAGTGCTGTCAGATTTAGCAGAAGCTCTATAGAGTCTGTGCTGACTAGCAGCTGCAGACCCAGGACCCCTACTTGGAAGGTCAGTATTTTGGTTGGGCTGTTTGGAAGGATCTAACTGCCAGATACCTATGAGAAAAATGCACACAATTGTATGTTAAAGGTGCAACAATGGCTGGCCTTGAATTTCATAAGCCTTCTCACTGAAATGAGATGTTAAAGCAAGAGAATTACCATGCTAATTATGTATTCTTTCTCACAAAGGTAATGTTTAATCACACTGACATTAACTTGGTAAGGTGCTCTCATTCCCGTGAGAATTGCAGGTACTGTGAGCTTGTCAAGGCTGTTCTGATAGAATGGGGAAAAACCCTGGGCTCCAGCCTCTCGCAGGGGTCAGCACAATTATGAATATGAATATTTTCAGCATGATTTCTACAGCCTGAGCTGAAAGGAAACTGCTAGAAACTATTAGGGGAGAAATCATGTCAGTGTAGAGACAGAAAGTCCCACTTAAGATGTTATTCTGTTAATTGCAGGAGGAGATTGCTGGAGTGTAACTTCTGGGTAATTACTGGGTTTATTTAATTATTTTTGAAAGCATATTTTGATACTTCACAATTTTTGGCTTTATGCACTTAAAATTAAATACAAAATCTCAGCTTTACTAAAGCTGACACACTATTGGTGGTAGCTGTGAAGGCAAATTATACTGCTATTACTTACTGGCATAAAAAAATTATGTAACTCATTCTGTTATAGATAAATATGTATACCTAAAAGAATAGTGCACACTAAATAAAAAAGCAACAGTTTGATGTTAAAAATTGGTGAGCAAATGATGTAAATGATGAAGTATTCACACCCTTTAATTTTTCTTACATTTTGATATGTTGCTGCCCTATGTTAAACTGTTTTAAATTACTTTTTTCCCCACATCAATCTACACTCCATGCACCATAATGACAAAGCAAAAACAGATTAGTCATAATTTCATAAATTTATTAAAAATAAAAAAGCTGAAATAAGTACATTGCATAAGTATTCACACCCTTAAACCCAGTACTTAGCTGAAGCACCTTTACAGCCTCAAGTCTTTTTGAGTATGATGCAACAAGATTTGCACATCTGCATTTGGCAATTACCTGCCATTTTTGCTTCACCTCTTCATTTCTTAAGCTCTTTCAGCTTGGATAGGGTCTGGCAGACATTTTCAGGTTTCTCCAGAAATGTTTGATTGGGTTTATTGCCCTGTTGGAATGTGAACCTTCTGCCCAGTCTAATGTTCTGAATGCTGTGGACTGGGTTTTCGTTAAATATTTTGGTGCATTGAGCTTTTCCTCTACTTTGCCGAGTGCCTCAGTCCCTGCTGCTGATAAACAGCCCCACAGCATGAGGCTGCTACCAGCACACTTTACTTTTGGGATGCTACTGTGCAGGTAATGTGCAGTGCCTGGTTTTCTTCAAACATGATGCTTGGAATTGAGGCTCATCAGACCAGAGAATCTTGTTTCTCACAGTCTGAGGGTCCTTTATGTGTGTTTTTTTTTTTTTTTTTTTTGCAAATTCCAAGTGTGTTTTCATGTGTCTTCACTGAGAAGAGGATTGAGCCTTGCCACACAGCCATAAAACCCAGATCAGTGGGGTGTTGCAGAGATGTTTGTCCTTCTCTAAGTTTCTACTATCTGCATATATGATCATGGAGCTCCACTAGAGTGACCATCAGCTTCTTGGTCACCAGTCTAACCAAAGCCCTTCTCCATGAAATGCTCGATTTGGCCAGGAGACCAGCTCAGTAAGAGTCCTTCTATTAAGCGTAATGGAGACTACATATTACTGTGAACCTTCAATGCAGCAGAATTTTTTTTATCTCAAGGCTTAGTTTTTGCTCTGATATGCATTTTCAGCTGTTAGACCTTTTATCAAGATGTGTGTGCCTTTCCAAATCATACCCATTCAATTGAATTTGCCACAGGATTTTGAGCTAAATTTCAACTGTTTCAGATAAGGGTGTGAATACTTATGCAATGGAATCATTTACGTTTTTGGTTTTTAACAAATGTGCAAGGATGTTAAGATGTTTTTTGCTTTGGCATTATGATGTATGGAGTGTAGATTGATGTGATGTAATTTAATGCAGTAGGCAGCAACATAACAAAAGGTGAAAAAAATATAGGTGTCCCTGCTGAAAAAAACAGCATATGCGGGTTAGGTATGTTTTGGTGCTGGGATGCTGGTTTTAGCTGGTGAATGCTGGTCCTTTGCTGGTTTATGCTGGTCATGTTGCTTGGTCAAGGACCAGCATAAACCAGCAAAGGACCAGCATTAACCAGCAACATGACCAGCATAAACTAGCAAAAACCAGCAAGGGACCAGCATAAACCAGCAAAGGACCAGCAAAGGACCAGCATAAACCAGCAAAGGACCAGCATTAACCAGCAACATGACCAGCATAAACCAGCAAAAACCAGCAAGGGACCAGCATAAACCAGCAAAGGACCAGCATAAACCAGCAACATGACCAGCATAAACCAGCAAAGGACCAGCATAAACCAGCAAAGGACCAGCAAAAACCAGCAAGGGACCAGCATAAACCAGCAAAGGACCAGCATATACCAGCTAAAACCAGCATCCCAGCACCAAAACATACCTAACCAGCATATGCTGTTTTTTTTCAGCAGGGGTATGAATACTTTCGCAAGGCACTGTATATCTGAATATCATAGTGGATATCAGAGATGGACTCTTTGACTTTGGATAGTAAGTAAACAACTAACAACCACATTGAACCACAAAAAAACTTTAGGTCTAACTGGATATTAATGTTCTCGCTTTTGAAACCATAAGCAGCAAACTGCATGAATTGCTAATTACAATGTATAATACAAGAATGTCTCCAGAACATTTTAGTCATTTGTGTGTCTTATGGGATTTCTTACTGCAACCTTGTTGCCATCTTTGAGTATCTGGTTAAATAAGATTAACAGACAATGCAAATGACAGTTCTGCAATGCAAATTAAATCATTAACAGTGCTCTACTCACATCCTCGACGTTGAATTCGTGCCTCTCCCCATTTCTGGAAAGGTGGCGTTGATTATTTTTCTCAGTCACGTTTCATAAATGTTGATTGCCATTTAGAGACCTTTTACTCCTGACATCAATTTCATTTCTAAATGACTTATTTTCTCTGTATCCAGAATGGCTGCATATAATACCCATTTAGTAATCACTGAATGCAATGGGGAAATTGTACATGTTAAGGTGTCACAGTCTGAGACCAAAAAGAGAAATGGCTTTGATGCATGTGTTATTGCATTCTCTTTCCAAATGCTGAAGATTTTGATCAATGCAAGATCCTAATGCATGTTCAAACCAAAACACCCCGCTATGCGTCTTTAAAGTAAAGCTGTATTTGTTTTTAAAGATGCTGTGTGGTAGGTACTTCAAATAGTCTGATCTAGCCGGGGCGGTGCACTAATGATGTGCCCATGGAAACAGACGGAAGGGTCATTGTGAACCTTTTCCTCTGATCAAAAACCAACAGATATCTGCAGTCGTCCACTGAAGGATCTACCACCCATATAACAAGCAGCTGTCATTTATAGGGTGGGAATTGAATTCGCTGCGTATATTGATGTGTTAGATGAAATGTATGAGTCATTTTATTTCCTATATTTGTGTCTGACTGTTTATAGAGCCGAGCTTTGTTATTCACCACCTTAGACTTAACATTCGTGAAGCCTTTGGAATTAACTACGTTTCTGCATGAATGACTCATGAAATGTGATTTCAGCGGCATCCAGGTACTAATAACAGACTTATTCAATTAGCAACATGCACAACATTTGGCAGTGCTGTATTTTTAATGAACAAATGCTTTGTACAACCAAAATAATTAATGGGAAAGGTATGCGAACACTTATATATGGTATTTAGCAGGATTAAATTGCTTTAGCCACTTGTGTAGCCCTGCAGTACACTCTCAGAAAAAAAGGTAGAAAAGCTGGGACTGTACCCTTTCAAAAGGTACACTTTTGTGCATTATTTACACATAAAAGGTGCATTTTATTGCCTTAAAGGTACATATTTGTACCTAAAGTGTACAAATAAGTATCTAAATGGTACATTTTAGTGCCTTTTGAAAGGCTACCACCACAGGGACAGCTTTTTTTCCGAGAGTGTGGGTGGAATTTACTACTATTATTATATTTTCTAGTCCTTTGGCATGAATCTATGGAAGCTTATTTCCACCATGGGATATAAAAAAATAAATTTTTGTCTTTAATTTGTTTGTCTCACAATTCTGACTTGTTACTTGCGAGTTTATATCCCAAAATTCAGATTTTGCAACTGAGTTTGATTGACAGGTGATTTGACATAATGCTGAATCTCAATTTCGTCAAGTAACCCAGAAAGGAGAGTAGAGTAACGTGTGGATTTGAACTTGGTGTGTATTGACGTCTTTCCATGCAAACGAAATACCTTTTGAGTCATTTTACTCATGGTTAGCTTGTGTTTTAACTAAAGAGGAAGAGATGATCGGTGCATGTGCTGCTACAGCGATCTGTCACGACAATTAAAGAGCCACAAAATGGTATTTATTGTTTAAATTTCTTACGAAATGACAGAAATTGAAAGCTGAAATTTTGTTTCTTACCTAAAGTAACCTGCTTTGTCTGTTGACGCGTTGTCCGTGTCCTCTTTGCTCCGCAATGTTTTTTTCTAGATAGCACACATACGTCTGCAAGATGTCTGTTAAAGATCTGGAAAGCATCTGCTGTGTACAAACATCTGGCAGACGTCTGGCAGATGTCAGTTTTACATACATTCTGATTCAAGAACATCTTAAAGACATCTAATAGACGTCTATTTGACATCTGATGGGAAACGTCTAATAGACGTATTGCAGATGAGCAAACTACGTCTTGCAGATGTCTTGCAGATATAAATGCAGACGTCAAATAGACATCTCTGAGATGTACGTGTGCTATCAGGGTGATGAACGTAAACAATGCCACTGAACCGAACGGAACTTGCAACTTTTGCTGATTATTGCTGCTGAAAACGGACAATTATCGTCATGTTTTAGGCTGTACTAATCGTTCGAACCGGGAAAAAACATTAAAAGTACTACAGACGGCCCAAAGTTATAACAGTTAAAGGAGAAGAGTGCAAAAAACTGTCTGAGGAACAAAAGACGTTTGGTTGGCCAAACTGAACCAGGATTTCCAGGGCAAGTATCTTGACAACATTTGTCTTTGTTCTTATCATTTCCAGGTGAAATATTAGGCTAATATCTTCATTAATACTGCTTGTATGTATCTTTACCACCTATTAACTTTAGTTTGTCGAAATATTGTTGTTCTGTGGTTTAGAATTATCTCCAGTATGGCCGCGCATCCGGATAACCTGACTTTTTTTCCTCTTACTGTCTTCCGTAAGAAAGCAGTTTTCTATCCGATGCTGTTTTTCTTTAGATTATGTAATGCTCTTTGAGGCTCTGTCATATGATCACTTGTGGCAGCACTGAATAACCCCCTAATATATGAATGCTTACAATTATACAAAGGAGGAGATGCTTGTGCGATGACGATCCAGCCTATGAAAGCTTTGAGTGCAGTCTATGAGGGAAGCTTGAAAGAAATATTTCCATTTGATCCTTTCAAACTGTGATATATTTGAATACAAAACAGTACGTGGCGCCACAAGTGGGCTGGTGGAAGTGGAAACCTCTAGAGCTTCAAAGGACCCATCAATTGTGCGAATGGCTGTTTATAAAGTGCAGGCCCTAATTCTCCATGTTACAAGCACTCAGCGTTCACAGGAAAACAACACGGTAACATCCTGTTCAAATCTAATTCATTCTGACCCGACCACTTAGCATGTACTCAAAAAGAAAGAAACCTGCATGCTGCATGTGGTCCAGTGGAGCTCATTACATTGGGTTATGGCTCGATAACACTGGCTCATACTCGTAATTATGGTTTTTATGACTTTTAACATATGTTAGTTGTTGTGGAAAGTCTGTTTTAATGCTAATGAATCTATAAATGACTAAATTGGACGTATTAGATGTAACTACTCAGCACTGTAGCCAAATGTATCCCAACAGAATGAGCCGTTGGCTGTAAATCAAGTTTTTCTGTGCTTTATAGCTGCTCCATGTTGGGGAGTAAGCTAGTGATGCTACTAAATTAGCTAAAGTAGTTTGAACTGTATTCAAACTTGTGCAGCAAATAACTAAGCCAGTATTACAAAATATAACATTAAAAAGTGAATAAATCACTCGTTTTTCTAAACAAACATTGTCCAACAGCGACACCAGCAGGTAAAGTTAAAGCCTCCATCGCGATATGATTATATGGATATGGTTAGGTTCGGCTGTTATTGGTCATGTGATAAATCCCGCCTCTTTTGTTCTGCGCGTTTGCGAATCAGTCTGAATGAACAATTATAATTAGGGGTGGGCGATACCGCAAATTTTGTTATCGGTCCGATACCAAGTAAATACAGGGCCAATATCGCTGATACTGATACCAATACCGATACTTTTTCCTTTTAAAAACATAAATTTAAATGACCAATTACACTTTGTGTATTAACAATAACTAATGTTGATATGATATCCCATAGAGTTCTAAACAAAAACTTAACGTGGCTTAATGCATTAAGAAAGTAATATTAAAAGGCCAAATTCAGTATGATGATGCAAATTATGTGCAGTCAAGCAGCCTGGGATATGAACACAAAGTGCATATGTTAAATGTTTTCATCTGATAGAAAACGTTTAACGTGGCTTAATGGTTAAAGCCAGTGATGCTGTATAAAAAGGCCAAATTTGAGAAATTGAATGGGTCTGGCTTGCAGTCTCATTTGCTTTCAGCAAACTTGTTTTGCTGCTTGATATTGGAAACAGGTGTTTCTTAAGACATTTTTTAAATGTATTGTCTTGTTTAAAACACACAGGGTGGATAGCACAGTTTTATCCGTTTATTGCAGTGTTATTTTTCTCATTATTTCACTACCATGCCTAATGAAGCAAACATCTCCTACATTCACAGAAAAAAAGATTACTTTTGCATTGAAAAATAATGTGGATAAGTTGGTGGTGTTGCAATTTTGTACTGTTCCATATCTCGCTTTAGCCAAAAGTATCCGCTTACGCTTGGAGTCACGTGATGGCATGACAACAAAAGAGCATAGCAGGGAAACAGCAGCAATATTTGCATATGAGATGTGAAAAGAGTGGCATATACACATCTACTCTTTGTTTAATGTTTTAAGCGATGCACTAAAGTTAGATTTAGACTTAGATTAGAAAAAATAACTTAAAGTATTGATCTCAGAAGGCTAGTACCGATCCGATACCAATACCAATGTTAGTATCGATACTATCGATATTAGGATCGATCCGCCCACCCCTAATTATAATGGCTTTAAAGGGAAGACTGAAGTAAACAACTCACACACTTAGATATAACCAATTAGTTATGTCAAAATAAGACTTAAAATGGCATGAAAACATGATCTGTGGGAGTTTTTAGTGACTAATAATCTTGTCTGTGACCTGTGACCAATATTTATACCAAACTTTGATGATCCGAAAAATTTAAAAACAGTTCAAAGTTAACTGATAAAAGGAATAGCTGAACATAACCCTTACGATAATTAACTATGGTTTTACTACAAATAACACCAAAAAACTAAGTACTCAAGTACCGAGGAGCTAAAACATTGAGGGCTTTATAAGTAATTTAGCAAGATTTTAAAATCTATACGATGTTTAATAGGGAGCCAATGCAGTGTTGACAGAACCGGGCTAATATGGTCATACTTTCTAGTTCTAGTAAGAACTCTAGCTGCTGCATTTTGGACCAGCTGGAGTTTGTTTATTAAGCGTGCAGAACAACCACCCAATAAAGCATTACAATAATCTACCCTTGAGGTCATGAACGCATGAATTAATGTTTCAGCATTTGACATTGATAGCATAGGTCGTAATTTCGATATATTTTTAAGATGGAAAAATGCGGTTTTGCAAATGCTAGAAATGTGGCTTTCCAAGGAAAGATTGCTATCGAATAGGACGCCTAAGTTCCTAACTGATGACGACGAATTTACAGAGCAGCCATCTAGTATTAGACTGTGTTTTAGGTTATTACTTGTGGAGGTTTTAGGTCCAATAATTAACACCTCTGTTTTTTCAGAATTTAACATTAAGAAGTTATTCGCCATCCAGTTTTTAATATCAGCTATGCATTCTGTTAGTTTTTCGAAATTGATATGTTTTGCCGGGCTGCGAAGAAATATAGAGCTGAGTATCCTCAGCGTAACAATGAAAGCTAACACCATGTTTCCTGATTATATCTCCCAAGGGTAACATGTAAAGCGTAAAAAGTAATGGCCCTAGTACTGAGCCTTGAGGTACTCCATACTGCACTTGCGATTTAAATGATACCTCTTCATTTATTGCCACAAACTGATGACGGTCTGATAAGTATGATTTGAACCATGCCAGTGCACTACCATTAATGCCTACGTAATTTTCAAGTCTATTTAAAAGAATGTTGTGGTCAATAGTATCAAACGCAGCACTAAGATCCAGTAGCACTAATAGAGAGATGCAACCACGATCGGTTGACAAGAGCAAGTCATTTGTAACTCTAATAAGAGCAGTCTCAGTGCTATGATATGGTCTAAAACCTGACTGGAAATCCTCACAGATACCATTTTTCTCTAAGAAGGAGCATAATTGTGAGGATACTACCTTTTCTAGTATCTTTGACAGAAAAGGGAGATTCGAAATTGGTCTGTATTAATAAGTTCATTGGGGAGTGGCTTAATAACAGCAAGTTTGAAGGTTTTGGGGACATATCCTAACGATAGTGATGAATTAATAATATTCAGAAGAGGATCTATGACTTCTGGAAGTACCTCCTTTAGTAGATTAGACGGAATAGGGTCTAACATGCATGTTGTAGGTTTAGATGATTTAACAAGTTTATACAATCTCCTATAATAGAGAATGAGTGGAATTGTTCCTCAGGAGATCTACAGCGCATTATCTGATGCGATACTGTAGCGGGCGGCTGTATGGTTAGAATTTTATCTCTAATAATGTCTATCTTGGAGGTAAAGTAGTTGATAAAGTCATTACTGCTGTGCTGTTGGGAAATGTCTGCACCTGTTTCTGCTATATTTTTCGTTAATTTAACCACAGTATTGAACAAATACCTAGGGTTATGTTTGTTTTCTTCTAAGAGAGACAAAAGTAATCCGATCTGGCAGTTTTTAATGCTTTTCTATAAGATAATAATACCTCTAGTTTTGTTTTCCTCCAGCTGCGTTCCATTTTTCGTGCTTTTCTCTTTAGGGCGCGAGTGTGATCATTATACCACTGTGTTACACTGTTTTTCTTAATCTTTTTTTAAGCGCACTGGAGCAACTATATCTAAAGTGCTAGAAAATAGAGAGTCCATAGTTTCTATTACATCATCAAGTTTTTCTGAGCTATTGGATATGCTGAGGAATTCAGATAAATCAGGAAGGTTATTACAAAGCAGTCTTTTGTAGTAGAAGTGATGGTTCTACCGTGCTTGTAGCAAGGAGTTGAATTAACAGTTTTAGCTATCTGGAGTATACAAGAGACTAGATAATGATCTGAGATAGCATCGCTTTGCTGCAGAATTTCAACACCATTAACATCAATTCCATGTGACAGTATTAAATCTAGAGTATGATTTCGGCAATGAGTAGGACCTGACACGTGTTGTTTAACCCCAATAGAGTTCAAACTATCTATAAATGCTATTCCTAATGCATCTTTTTCATTATCAACATGGATGTTAAAATCACCCACTATTAAGACTTTATCTGCGGCCAACACTAATTCGGATAGAAAATCAGCAAATTCTTTAATAAAGTCTGTATGGTGCCCTGGTGGCCTGTATACAGTAGCCAGTACAAACGTCACGGGGGATTTATCATTAGCACTTGTTTCTCTGGATAATGCTATATGAAGCACCATTACTTCAAACGAGTTGTATTTGAAGCCGGTTCTTTGAGAGACATTGAGAATATTGCTATAAATAGTAGAAACACCTCCCCCTTTACCTTTTAGACACGGTTCATGTTTATAACAGTAATCTTGGGGGTTGACTCGTTTAAAATAATGTAATTGTCTGGTTTTAGCCAGGTTTCTGTCAAACAGAGCACATCTAGGTTATGATCAGTGATCATATCATTTACAAAAAGTGCTTTCGTAGAAAGGGACCTGATATTCAATAAGCCAAGCTTTATCAATTGTTTCTCTGTATTATATATTTTTTTTATTTGTTGAACATCAATTAAATTGTTAGTCTTGATTTGATTAAGGCGTTTTTTGTATTTTCTAGCTCGGGGAACAGACACAGTCTCTATAGTGTGATATCTAGGTGAAAGGGTCTCTATGTGCTGAGAATTAACTGATTTCTGTGACGTGAGACAGCTAGCAGACGGTCGGTTTAGCCAGTCTGTCTGCTTCCTGACCTGGGCCCCAGGTAGTCAAGTGCAAACTCTAAGACTATGTGCCATATTTCTAGATAGGAGAGATGCTCCACATCCGGAGGGATGAAGACCATCTCTTTTCAACAGATCAGGTCTGCCCCAAAAGCTTGTCCAATTGTCTATGAAACCTATATTATTTCGCGGGCACCACTTTGACATCCAGCCGGTTAACGATGACAATCTACTATGTATCTCGTCACCACGGTCTACTGCTGCATTGGTTCATCAAGCAAGCATACAAAAAAATTGGTCCCAAAAGTGTGCAAGATATGGAAAAGAGGCTGAAAGTATTTACAAAAATTGTATATATAAAAGTATTTTTGATATAAATTTAATTCATGGACATATTTTCAAAGTTTGGTTTCTGAAAACTTTCTCTAACTGAGATCATTCATTTAAAATCCATCATTGCAAACTAGCAAACATATGGCTTAAATGATTCATCATTATATTTAGAAATTTTCATTAAAAAAGGTAACACTTTATAATAAGGTTCATTAGTTACTTTTGAAGACTCAGTAGAACTGTAGAACTGAGAATGAACAACACTTCTACAGCATTTATTAATTTAAGGTTAATTTCAGCATTTACTAATGCATTATTAAAATCACAAGTTGTGTTTAACATTAGTTAATGCCCTGCGAACTAACATTAACTGACTGAACGTCTATTTTTATTAACTAACATTAACAAAGATTAATAAATAGTGTAATAAATGTATTGTTCATTTAACATTCATGTGAGTTATTATGTTAACAAACATGAACTAATGACACCTTCTTGAAATTGAAACATATCTTCCCTCAAGTTACTTCAGAGTAATTATCTACTTTTTTTTCTTGTTTGTAGCTTGTAGAATAACTGCCTGTTCAATACAGTATCTTGTTTAATTATATGATTAGCTTGTATCTTGACAGGCTGCAGTTTCAAAGCAGCTTCCCTAAGATGTTTGATGGCATCAATCCCAATCCATTCCTGCATTCAAGCCAGGTGCTGCGATTTCAGCGCAGCTGTGAAATCAATGAACGTAAATAACCGTTGGACGCATCCTCCTATCCCCACCTTCTTGTGTGCAGGTAAAGCCGTTTAGAGCTTCTTCCAGCCATTTGGAAATCCGTTGCTGAGAAGAGATGCCTGGCTGGTGCTTTGTTTTATTGGCTCTGCTAAAGAATAATTTCAGTGTACTGAGAGGCACCTCACCCCAGCAGCTACGTAATTAATGTGTCCGAGCCTATTTATAGTAGCGAGGAAAAGCAGTGGAGACGTGGGTGGTGTCGATGGGTGAGGGGTGCGCTTGGTGGTGGGGTAGAAGGAACGAGCCGGAGGGGGTAAAGTGACACTTTGCGTTGCCTCTTCGCCGTGAATTCTGAGGCTTCATACATGGATGACAAATAGTAAAATGTCCTGAGACAGGGTCTGATGTACCAATAAAAGACACAAATTTAACCGAGTCTAGAAACATCTAATCTTCTACTTTTACCTCCTCTGTAAAAAAAAAATCAACCGGCCCTTGTCAGACACTTTTCTGGTCTGAGATCCATTCAGCAGAACTCAGTAGTTGCTCTTTCATCGCTCACAGACTTCTCAGTTATGTTTTCTCAAGCGAAGTATCCAATTTGTGTTAGATATTACTTCTAAAATTTCTTATTTGAAAGAAAAATAGACATCAAGAGCAATAAAATGAACATGGATGGCATAATAGAAGAATTTCACCATATTGAAATCTGACGATTCATTGCAGACTTCAACACTTTGGCAAATCAGATCATAGTTTGATGCATTGTTCTTGGTTTGATATGTTATGTTAGATTTTTCTCCTCAGAAAAAGATCTTCAAATACAGAAATGAGACTAAATGGAGAGACTTGAAGATCTTCTTCTGAGGAGAAAAATCTAAAAAGTGGACTTCAAGTGTCTCCATTCAGTCTCATTTCTGTGTGTGTGTGTGTGTGTGTGTGTGTGTGTGTGTGTGTGTGTGTGTGTGTGTGTACCTGGTATTCATCACGTTGTGGGGACCAAATGTCCCCAAAAGGATAGGAATACCAGTAGATTTTGACCTTGTGGGGACATTTCTCAGGTCCTCATGAGGAAACAGGCTTATAAATCATGCACAATGAGTTTTTTTGATGAAGTAAAAGTGTGCACAATCTCCTGTGAGGGCTAGGTTTAGGTGTAGGGTAGGTGTAGGGTGATAGAAAGTACGGTTTGTACAGTATAAAAACCATTACGCCTATGGAATGTCCCCATAAAACATGTAAACCCAACATTTTAAAATTTTCTCATTAAAAATGTTCACATACAGAAATTAGACTAAATAGAGAGACTTAAAGTCTATTTTTTTTTCCTCTCAGAAAAAGATCTTCACATACAGAAATGGGACTGAATGGAGAGTCTCGAAGATCTTTTTACTCTAAAGAGTAAAATCTAAAAATTTGACTTCAATTCTTTCCATTCAGATCTTATTTCTGTGTGTGTGAAAAATGAGACTGAATGAGACTTGAAGTCTAATTTTTTGATGTTTCTCCTCAGAAAAAGGTCTTCAAATACAGAAATTAGACTGAATGGAGAAACCTGAAGATAATTTTCTGAGGAGAAAAATCTAAAAAATTAGACTTCAAGTCTGTTCATTTAGTCTAATTTTCACACTAACATAAATGAGACTGAATGAGACTTGAAGTCTAATTTCGGTATGTGTGAAAAATTAGACTAAATGGAGAGACTCAAAGTATCATTTAAGAATTTTCTCCTCAGAGATAGATCCTCACATACAGAAATTAAGTTTCAAGTTTCTGAATGGTGAAACTTGAAAATCATTTTCTGAGGAAAAAAATCTAAAAAATTGACTTCAAGTCTTTCCATTCAGTCTTATTTCTGTGTATGTGAAAAATGAGACTAAATTGACAGATTTGAAGTCTAATTTTTAGATTTTTTCTACTCAGAAAAAGATCTTCACATACAGAAATGAGACTAAATGGAGAGCCTTGAAGTATAATTTTTAGATGTTTCTCCTTAGAAAAAGATCATCATGTACAGAAATGACACTAATTGGAGAAACTAAAAATGGAGAAATCTAAAAATTGGACTTCAAGTCTCTCCATTCAGTCTTATTTCTGTAGGATAAAAAACCAAGATGCTAACTCTATAAACTGTACTGTAACATATTTGATCAATATGATCTCATGATTATGTCTGCTGTACTGTTATAATTTCATCATACCTTTTGGCCATATAAATATTGTCAGGATTATGTCGGTGTTTTGTCCTGTTCTGTTCTGTTTCCCTAGTGTTTTTTCCCCTCTGTTTCTAGTTCAAATGGTTTAGTCCTTGTCTCCCCCCTCCTAGTTTTGTCTGTGTTAGTTCAGTCTTGCCCATATTTGTATTTCCCCCTCGTCATCTTGTTAGCTTATTTGTGACCACGCCTTGTTTTTCAGTGTATTTAAAGTTCTGTGTTTGCACTCCCCGTTGGTCCCTCGATGAAGTTGCTTCGTGTGTTTTCTGTCCCTGGATTTCTGTTTTAGTTTCTTAAATAAGTGTTTGGTTTGTACTTTTGTTTCCCGGCGTCTCTCTGCATTTCCACCAATCCACCTCCCGCACAGTTGTGACAAATATCAGCACCATTTATTTTATTTTATTTAGTTTAACAGTTCAATAAACCGTTTTATTACATACAGTATGTGACCCAGGAACACAACACCAGTCTTAAGGGTTATATATCATGCTACATTCATTTATACATGAAGCTGAATAAATAAGCTTCCCAGTGATGTATGGTTTGTTAAGATATGACAATATTTGGCCGAGATACAACTATTTAAATATCTGAAATATGAGGTTGCGAAAAATCTAAATCTTGGGAAATCTTTAAAGTTGTCCAGATTAAGTTAGCAATGCATATTACCAAGCAAAAAGTATGTTTTGATATATTTACGGTAGGAAATTTACTAAATATCTTCATGGAACATAACCTTTACTTAATATCTTAATATCCTAACGATATTTGGCATAAAAGAAAAATCAGTAATTTTGACCCATACAATGTATTTTTGGCTATTGCTACAAATATACCTATGCTACGTAAGACTAGTTTTGTGGTTCTGTCACGTAGAGAAGGAGGAGATCTGGGTCCAAATGCGGGGAAGAAGATTTTAATTAAATAAACACAAATAAACAGAACAAAAGGCCAACACGGCACAACACAACTTGAAACAATACAAAACAAACAGAACTGAAAACACGGTCAAAGATCCAGGGAACACAGAAACAAACCACACAGAAGACAATGCAGCCAGAATGAGCAGTGAGACATGAGCAGCTTTAAAGTCCGTATAATTGTGAACAGGTGTGAGTTGAGACAAGTGTAACGATCACAAGACAGGTGTGTACAATCAGGGAAGTGCAGTGCAAGGGAAACAGCGACCTCAGGTGGCTGAGGGAAAACCCCACAGCCCAGATCATGACATTACCCCCCTTCAAGGGAACGGCTTCCAGACATTTCCAACGAAAAAACAAAACAAAACAAACCATCTGGAGGGAGGAGGAACGGTGGAAGGTGAATCAGGGGGAGGGATGGCGGGCCAGGCCCGTGCAGTGGAGGAACGTGAGTTGGCTTCGCCGCCAGAGGAACGTCAGTCGCCAGAGGAACGCGAGCCGGCATAGCCGCCAGAGGAACGCCGCGTCCGGAACAGAGAGCGCGGTCACCGCCGCGTCAGGAACAGAGAGCGCGGTCACCGCCGCGTCCAGAACAGAGAGCGCGGTCACCGCCGCGTCCAGAACAGAGAGCGCGGTCACCGCCGCCTCCGGAACAGAGAGCGCGGTCACCGCCGCGTCCGGAACAGAGAGCGCGGTCACCGCCGCCTCCGGCACAGAGAACGCGGTCACCGCCGCGTCCGGAACAGAGAGCGCGGTCACCGCCGCGTCCGGAACAGAGAGCGCGGTCACCGCCGCGTCCGGAACAGAGAGCGCGGTCACCGCCGCGTCCGGAACAGAGAGCGCGGTCACCGCCGCGTCCGGAACAGAGAGCGCGGTCACCGCCGCGTCCGGAACAGAGAGCGCGGTCACCGCCGCGTCCGGAACAGAGAGCGCGGTCACCGCCGCGTCCGGAACAGAGAGCGTGGTCACCGCCGCGTCCGGAACAGAGAGCGCGGTCACCGCCGCGTCCGGAACAGAGAGCGCGGTCACCGCCGCGTCCGGAACAGAGAGCGCGGTCACCGCCGCGTCCGGAACAGAGAGCGTGGTCACCGCCGCGTCCGGAACAGAGAGCGCGGTCACCGCCGCGTCAGGAACGGAGATAAAGGACCCAGCCGTCCGCCCCCACTCCGCCCCCACCGCCAAGCGGGAACGCCGTCGCGCCGTCTCGGCCAGGCAGATGCGAATCCTCTCCTCAAACCGGACGGCCGATGCCGCCTCCTCGGAGAGGAAAAAAAAATGACTCCCCGCTGGACCCATCTGGGGATTCTGCATTCTGTCACGTGTGAACGGTGAGGTCTGGGTCCAAGTGCAGGTAAGTAAGGAATTTAATATAAACAAACAAACGAATAAACAATACAAAAAAGCCAACACGGCAAACACGACAGTAACTGGATCAGAGCAGGAAAACAAGAACATAACATAAACGGGTATCAGAAATAATGCAGACTCACAGTGTGAAGGACGAGTAGAGAATATAAGGACAAATCATAAGTGTGATCAGCTGGGGAAGACAGGTGACAAAATCAAGGCAGGTGCAACAATCAGGGAAGTGCAGTGCAGGGAAGGGAAAACAGCGACCTCCGGTGGAGGAGGGAAAAGGCACAGCCCAGAGTCATGACAGGTCCAGGGTCACACATATATAAAACGGACTTATTTCTTTTGTCAGAGAGTTCTTTTTACAGATTTAAGGAGGGTGTCTGACCTCCAGGTGATCTCGATAATTCTTTGAACAAGAATGGCCGGTGATTAAATCACCTGGGTTGTGCTAGAGTCTAAAAGCTCTTGTGTGGGACTTTAACCAAAATGAACAACTGGCATTTGGCAAAGATTGTGTTTTAATTTCCTGAATTGACTTGCCAGATCTGTCTTTTGAGACTGACGCTTGCTAGTCCAATAGCTATGTTGACACTAATCTAATCTAGTTCCCCACATTGAAAGACCGCTAATCAATAAGCTCAATAAGATCAGCCTATTAGTGAAGAAGTGGGCCAATATTAAAGACCTCCCCCATATAGCCTGTCACATGCACACAATTAAATCAAACCTGGGGAAAAAACAACAGAATAAGAACAAAACATCTCAGCAATGTTCTTTGAGTGGAGGTAATTTTCCTCTTGCGATCCACAAAGACTCCCCAACGTTCTGTGCTTTTTTGTCCTCCGGCCCTGAGCACTAAAAACATGGCGTTTTATCATATTCTCACACGCATGTGCATGAACACAAGGCTCTCACACGTTTGGTCTGTGACAGCGTGAGTCACCGCACTGTTTGGGAGCTCGGGTCCACGCTTCTGTTTTACTCATACTAATAAATGTCTCAGATCTACTGTCTGCAGGGTAGCACCTCCTCCTACTGGTTTGTCTAATTGGAACAAAATAGAGGAGACCTACATAAGTGCCAAGTCTTGGCTCAAGCTTTGCTTTCAGTGAGCTCTGAAAACAATAGCCTAGAGAGGTTTTATGAAGGTTTTGTGAAATTTGCCCTAGTTATGCAATGCTGGCAAGCCCACAGCAAGGGAGAGTCAATTATTGGGCTGATTTATAAAATTGTAGGCTGTCCAGATTGTGATATTCATCTGTTTGGCTGGCAATACTCAAGCAACCATTATAGAGAATCTATTATTTTCCATATAAAGGAGATGACTTCAAATCTTCACACTTTATGAACGTTCATAGCTAATTGTTTTTGCATAAGTCTTTTATTATTGTTTTATGTCATAGTACACAATGTAAACATGCAAACTAAAACGTTTTCTTGTTCTACAATAGTATAAAACACGACAAAGCTGTTCTTTCTTGGCAAAGCGGCTGACAGCCCCTCAGCAACAGCTAGAGGCATGCAAAGTAGTCTTGCACTTCCCTTTACCATATATGGATCACACCGGCGCGCAAGAGAGCAGACGGAAACTCGGAGAAATTAAAACGTTTTCCTGTCATCAGATGAGGACAAATTAACGTTTATTGCTTAGTTGACATCTCCCGTCTTAAAGGGATATACCACCAACCAGTTGCGCAGATTTCGATGGGCGAAGAAAAGTCTGAGACGCACAGAAACAGTCTGAGACGCGCATCGCACAGCAGTGAATGAGAAATCCACAGGTGAGATGCATTTCTATGGATTTAGACGTTGTGCTGCCTGAATGCTATGTTTTCATTTAACACTGAAGTAGAGTCTAATAAGCCTGAGTGGGAAATATTACCAGCTTTATTCTATTATCTGTAAGTGCAAGTCAATATATATCTTGTTTAGTCTTGCTTCACACCTGCGTTTTTTCTTCAATATACTAAATCGCGTTTTTTTTCTTCTAATTTAGTCTGCGTAATGGCTTTCTGTGGTTTTGAATTTCGTTTTAGTGACTGCTTAAGCTATTTAAGCTTTTGATTTAATATTTCTGCCTTTGTTTTCTCCTTGCCGATTTCTGTTTATGTCTTATAGTTGTTCAACACCTGTAGCTATGTTTCAACAGATGTTATGGCTGGTAAAGTAGCTCTCAGAGGGCGCAGTTTTTGTATTTATTGATCCATTTATTTATCTGACAATGAAAAAGAACATTGTGAATTGAATCTGAATCATCATTGTCGTATTTAGTATGCAGTCATTAGACAAGTAGAACTGTATATGGTGTGATATACATCATTAAGTTTTGTTGATGTATTTAGTGATGCAGTGTTTAATATCACGTTCATTTGAACGAAAAAGTATAAAACTACTCCATATACTAATAAATAATATTTGTTTAGATTTCAAATGTAAAAGTGCAGTGAAAGTACAAATAATGCAAGATTAATTGAAAGACGTGTGTCTGGGCAACTTAGAGTACCTATTAAAATCTTCATTTAAATGCGAACACATTTTTTATTTTACCCCTGAGTAATGTGTTGATGGTGCAATGGTGCAAAAGGGAGTTAGTTGCCAAGACAACAACACATATAGACACAAGATAAGGTTGAAAACCTAGAAGCAAATTATAAATCAAGTGTAGGGTATTCATTAAAACACAGTTTGGAGTGCAAAAACTTTTTAGTACAAAGGAGGAAAATCACATAGAATTAAATGGCACATAGGAGCTAAACAACTTAGATCAGTGTTTTGAAACAGAATTGAATCACAGTAAGTCGAATGTGATTGGAAAATATGGTAGATGTTATAAAATGCATACTTTCTATGATTTTTATATCAGGTTGTTGAGAATTTAGAAATATCATATACAAGATTGCAATATCTACATGAAAAATCTGACTTTCTATTTTTACATTGGCCGTAGAGAAGCGAGCGCTCACGCAAGAGCTTGTCCCACTGTAATTGAATGTGAAAGCTCCGCAGTCTTCCCTTTGGTGTCTGATTGACAGTTTAAATCTTTGCTGTTCTTAATGGGGGCTTGAGCAGACGTGTGAGCAGAGCTTCCTGCCACAGGTGAAAGACAGCACTCCATTCTCTCATCTGTCTTTCTGTGAGCTGCTGTGAATGTCTCAGTACAGCTATAGAAAAACAAGTGGAATTGTATTACTTTTTTCTTCTTCTTTTTACACCGACTATAGATTTTAATGTGTTGCAATCAGATCCTGTCTTGGACTTTAAGAGTCCTTTGATTTCAGAGTAAATGGTGTTTTATTAGAGCTGTTGGCTTGCAAAAGTCTATCCATTTTTCATTCCTCTCTAAAATCATGACGGCTCGTCATCATTTACCCCTTTATGTTTAATAATCAGCTGCTCCACTTTAGTGGAGTAAAATTCCACTGGCTAATTTGAGAAGACTACTTGAAACTTGCTGTTGATTTTGAGTACTATATGTATTATAGTTTTGTTAAAACGGCAGGAAATGTCAAATAAGTCAAAGGGAATATTATTGTTTTATTCTGTCATGAAATAAGCAGCACAAGATACGTTTCCATTAATATGAAAAGGACTGACAACTAGAAGATTTGTGTAACAGATAGTAATAATTTACCCCAAATAGGTGCGATATCTACAAAAAATGAAATTCAATATTTTCTGGCATTTTGTCAGTAAAGATAATTAGCTAAGGGTGTTATTGTGCTGGTACCTTGGCAGGTTTAGGACTGCTGTGCACAGCTAATTCCCAAAGCGTTTGATATTCTTCATATTCTGTCCAGTGATTAGTTTGCATAAGTAACATATATTCACTTTTCTAATCTGTTTACAGCGATTTTCACATTGGATGGGCACTTTTACCTTTATAAGTCCTTTTTTTCTAGCATGATTAAATGTATGCATCATCATTTGTGTCAAATTCCTAAATGTATTCAATCAATTTAAATAGTAAGACACTATAGGGCTGTAACCAAACAAATTAAAATGCTAACAGAATTTGCATCTTAAGTTTCATTTAGATTCATTCACACAGACTGGTTAATGCAGGACTTGAATGTATTGAACCTGCAGTTACAATTGCATAAATGTTTTAATGTTTTAAAGAAACAATGAATACTTAAATTTGAAATGATTTAGTGAAAAAAGAGAAAATATACTTTAAGTAATAACCTAAAATCAGCAGTAGGTGGAGGCAGATCACTGCATGAATGAGTCATTGAGTCATTCACTCAAACTATTCAATCAAACAGCTGATTGATTCAGTATCGAAACACAATTTGTATGTATTTTACGAGGTGGCTAATTCGTACAAATTGTGTGATATTAACTATATTAGATTATATAAATATAAATGACATGTAATACATATTTGCCCCCTTATCTTGAATTTTAGGGGAACTCTAAATGTATTTGAATAGACTAAATCATGCAGTGAAAGCATGAGCTCTAAATTTTACCATCAGTCCAGGTCCAATTTTACAATCATTAGCCTTCTGGCTAATTCTGGCACATTGTACATTTATGTATTGTGCATTGTCCCTGTCAAATTAACCTGAAAAAATAAAAATAAAAATAAAAAAATAAATGCACTGTAGTCTAATCAACATCAGTGTATGCATGTGTTTTTGTTTGGTTTTTGCAATATAGGCGATAATGTCAAATCGCATATCTTTTAAACAACAATTACAATATTATCAAAGACAATATATATTGCACACCCCAACCCCAAAATGAAATTTGTATTCATTGACTTGCCCTCTCTTTACGACTCTTTTATTTACAATGGTAGTTTATAGTGACCATGCCGAATAAGGTCCAAAAATGCATCAACTTTTAATGCTCTATTCCAAGTCCTCTGAAGCCATAAGCATTATGTGATAAAGTCATTATCCACTGAAAATCCTCCATCTTCCGTTAGTGAGCTGAACGAGAACCACAAAACTATTTTATAGCTGCAGAAGACTTGAATATAGCTCAAAATTTGGTTGTGTTTGGAGCTACATGAAGCTACTTTTTGTATTTTTTGAATACTTTTTGTGTTCAAACAAAACAAAACAAAAACAAATAACAATGATTTCTTCTCGTTTGGGTCAATTCACCACAATTCACGAGATATCACAACATTCCCTTGCTGTCTATGCAGCAAAGCTCTCAGATTTCATCAAAAATATCTTAATTTGTGTTCGAAAGATGAACGAAGGTCTTACGGGTTTGGAACGACATGAGGGTGAGTAATTAACGACAGAAATTTAATTATTGGCTGAGCTATGCTTTTAACAGTATTGCAGTATTACCTTAGCAACAGCGTCACAATCAATTGTGTGCATAAAGTCTCCTATGCACTATTTGTGTCCCTGCCTATAGCCAAATACATACAGTACTACAAGACTAGCATGTTGCCTTTGATTGATTCAAGTTGATGGCTGGTTTGCTACAAGAAGTCACAGATCCCAGTGCATGTGTCCACTGAAGTTCTTCCAGTGAGATGACTTGTGCAATGACTTGTGACATGTTGTTTGTTGAGCTGTTCTCATGAATCAAGTCTCCTGTTTGTACGCAAGCAAATTCGTGCAGAACATATTCAAGGATCAGGGAGAAGAATGATCTCGTAATTGACGCTCCTAGTCAGCGATCAGCTATGTAGTGTGCACAGCAACATGACAGGAGACAAGAAACTGAGTCTTTAAGTGTCCGCAGGGAGGCATTTTCAGTCATGTACTGCGTGCTTGGCTTATTTTGAACGTTTTTAAGAATCATTTAAGGTGCCGTGATGATTGGGACAATGATTTAGAGGGAAGTTGTCCATGTAGGCAGTGAGTCAGATCACTAGGGCCAGTATTTCACTAGCTGTCATTGTTCAGCATTCAATGACACAACACATTCGGTGTAAAAGACTGTGTCATTGCACGCCTATCTGATTTGTTCCATCACATAGTGAGTGTAAATGCAGCTTGGACGGACACAGAACTATAGCTATTCTTATTTAGTTTAATTTCAGAGAGACCAAAAGGGTTTCGAGTCTGATCGATCCCAATTGCGAAACGTCTGTGGTATTATGCCTGATGTTAACGTTGATCAACACTGCAGATTGGCTCTTTGAGAATGGCCTTGAGGGGAATAAGCTGGCATAGATCCCCTGATGGCCCCATACACCCTTTATCACAGCCTGGAGGATTATTGGTCTTATCGGCTCTCAGATCGTAATGATATGAGCCCTGGTTCCTCCGCCCTGCTACCTGCCCTGTATTAGTGTTTCCTAACCTTTTTTTGTCTCAAGACCGCAACAGCCCATCGGTAGTAGTAAGTACCAAATTATCCACATCCAACAGTTTTTAAGCCTTTTATATTTATTCCAAAAAAAATAACAGTATTTAAACAGTATATGAACTTATGTTTAGCTGTTATTTTTAATAGTTAACTTTTAACGATTGTTGAATTTTTTAGATCATCAGTCATCAAAGCTCTGTAATATGCTTTAATATTTGCTTTAAATTTCACCGAGCTGATTACCTACTAAAAACTCTCACAGATCTTGTTTTCATGCCATTTTAAGTCTTATTTTGACTCGACAAAATGGTTATATCTACACTATATTGCCAAAAGTATTGGGACACCCCCTTTCAATGAACAGGTTTGACTGCTTTAGTAATTGCCATGAGTATGAAATTGACTGGTCTGCAGAATGCAAAGTCTTAATCCCAGTTGAACACATTCAGTGACTTTAAATGTAGACCTTGCTCCAAAACCAAAAAACAAATGACTTGCACATGCACTACATGGACAAAAGTATTGGGACACCCCCTTCTTTAGAACAGAAAAATACACTTTTAAAACTGTGGCAACAAAGATGGAAACATAATAGAAGTGTCTAAAATGACTGTACCCATATGTACAAGTCATTGGTGTTTGGTGATGAGTTTTTGGCTCAAAGTCTGCATTTAAACTCACACCAGAGGTGTTCAGCTGGGATTAGGACTTTGCTATATGCAGACCAGAAAAGTTCTTCCACATTGACTTCTAGAATTTTTTCTTCTAGAACTTTGCCTTATACACAGAGGTATTGTCATGTTATTGTCATTTTATGCTTAAAGATTAAGTAGTCAAACCAGTTTATTAGAAGGTGGTGTTCCAATACTTTTGGCAATATAGTGTAAGTCTGTGAGTTGTTTACGTACTTTTTTTAAATTAGTCTTCCCATTAACGCCATTATATTGTTCATTCAGACTGATTCACAAACGCGGAATTTGTCGCATGAACCAATCACAGCCGAACATAACCAGTCATATCCAATCATATCGCGATTGAGGCAAAAAACCACAGAGCTTTTATTTTGGTGGAAAACCACGGAGAAACTTCTCTGTTGAACTAATACTTTTTTGTTGACGATATATATATAGGGCCTGATTTACTAAACAGGGAAAATTATTGTTAGAGCACAATTCCATAAAAGCACCGATGGGCGGGAAAAATTCTGTGTGTGATTTACTGACAATGCGCACATTAAAGAACACAGACGCAGCCAGATCATTTCCATAATGACCAGCGCAATCTACTAAGAGCATTGCAAATTACCACCTGCTTTAAGCAATGATTTTTTTGGGCATTAAATAATGGCACAAATACCAGTAATTTGACAAGCACAAACGTTAGTAAATCACATTGCGTGATTCATTTTAAAACAATCCTACCATAAATTTTGCATCTGAAAGGGAAACTCCTACAAATGCATATTTAATAAAGTCAGATGCCGTTTTTAGCGTTAATTCTTCACTGCTTGTTTTTAGTAAACCCTGACTGTACTATTTTAACGCCAAAAGACGGTGTGCGCTAGCGCAAGCTGTTAGCAAATCTGGCCCAGTGCTATTCTCACTGCAAACTTGTGACAATGTTTGCGCATGTTATATTTTCAAGTTAATGTTATAGGCCTAAGCGACAGAGTTTGTGTGGAGCAGCATTTACGGAGAATCATTAAAGGACACCCAGTGCATTAGATTGCTTGTTTATTTAATTATAACACAGTCTTTGTGATTTGATAATCACACTAAACCATATTGTGTCCTGAGGTGTTCTTAAAATTAATTAAAAAAAGTTGGCCATCTGGCGAGTACCACTGTTTCATATACTCAAAGCTGATTATTATTTGCATTTGGCACTAAGCAACTGTTAATTTCAGCTGCTGGTTATTAAAGATAGTATGCATTTTTTTCTTTCATTAAAAAGTGTATCATTAATTGCTAGAAAAAGATTAAAATGTTTTGACAGCCCTATTATTTTTGTAATAGTTATATGTTGTGTATACATTTTTTTTCCTCATGACTTCTGTTCTAGAAATAGAAATCTTTCTACGTTCCCATGGAATCACCCACTCACTGAGCAAACCCATGTCTCATACCGGCAACACCGGCTCTGCCTAGGGCTGTCGCGATAACCGCAATATCGCAATACCGCGCTATTGACGTGCATAACCGCAGAGGAATGCAACAACCGCAGCAACCGCGATATTTGCCTGTTTTCTTTTTTCCTAAGGATTTGCCCTTCTCACTTAATGCCTGTGTGCTGAATATTAAATTAGTAATAAGTTAGTAATGATAACATAATGTGTTTATTATGAGGCTCAGTAGATATGCACTTAACAAGCCTAAACAGACAGCGAATGAGAGAGAGATCGACTGAGCTTGTGCGATTACCTGCATCTGTCTTTCAGATCGAGTCATGCATGTATGTGAAACTAGCTTGTCATGTCCAAGGAAAGTGAAATCTCTGTCTTAACATCGATGCTCTGCTGGTCAGCTGAGCCTTTAAAAGTGGCGATTAAAGTTGAAATGATTTTAACATCGTGTTTCATTACGTCTCTCTTTGAATAAATAAGCGTTTTTGAACGTATAGTTGAATGAACGGATTAAAGACTTACTCAAAGATAGTCTCTTGCCTCCATCTTGTGGCGTATCAATGAAACTGCACTGACTGACAGCTCGCCTAAAACACGCAGGTAAAATACTGACAGAAAGTCTCTCATCCAGTCAGACTCGAGGGTGCGCGCTAACTGTTATATAGCCTACACGAAGATTTCAGATGCAAAGCCTCTAAGTATGTCTGACATTTTTTCTTCAAAATTTGCATTTCTTTCTAGCTAGGTTTCTATGTAAGTACTGTTTACTTCACTTCATATATCAACGCGATTTGGTTTCGGTTTATTGATTTCTGAATATGACCTTACATTGTAACAGCCTACACACAATTATATGGCGGTAATACCGCATACCGCGCTACTGAGCCACTCAAAATTACCGCAAGGGAAATTCCTTAACCGCGACAGCCCTAGCTCTGCCCTTCTGCTGACTGATCCGCAGCTCCGTCTGTCTTTTTGTCAGTCAGGTTAGACATAGCTTTCACTCCAACATCTCGCTTGGGGAGAAAAAGCTCAGGGTATTCTACACCCACACAGCTAATATAGATGGCACGTTCTGAGAAAGAATTGTGGGTCTGATTTGATTGGATCACATAGTGGCTAGGCAGGTTAAAATATTAAATATATGTGTATATCATTTCATTATTAAAGTGAAAAAAAAAATTGGCACCCATACAGGCAACCTTTTACCCCACCATTCAGAGCTTCATAATGAGAAGGACACTTGACATTTCTCCAATTTATGAAATACTGGAGACACGGTTATGGGCCGTCTCTCAGCGCTTACCCAGAAAGACTTCATTGTGAGAGAAGAGAGCGGTGATTGCGTCAATGACAATCACATGTTCTGCCATCACAAATGATTATGAAAACAGTGTTCCTGTTGGATTGGTGAGCCGAGAGCAATAGAATAAATAGGAAATGGTGTATAGAGCACACAGATGTTCACAGCACATATCATTAATGTTAAAGGGGACATTGGAAACAAAATTCACTTATGTGGTGTTTGCATATCTCGATACTACTACTGAATACTTAAATGTCTCGATACTACTACTACTACTACCCGATGTTACAACAAAAACATAGAATGACAGGTAAGGTAAATGAATAATAGATGATCCAAATGGAGGTTATAATTATTTTATCTATTAAAAAAGGTTTTGCATCCACTTAAAAAAAAAAAACAATAATAAAAATCACATGCCAGTGCCTACACAGGACTAAGGTGAGACTTTGATAAGAGCTAAAAGGATCAAGCCAAATCTTATTTCAAAATATAGTAATTCATTAATATCATGATAAAGTCATTTTTTGCTACTTTACATTTGTTGTTAATAATAAGAACATAGATGCAAGT
>NC_133361.1:28673370-28802580 GCF_049309525.1 Garra rufa
TACTTAAAGTGCTCTATTTTCGGCAACTAATTTTGTACTCAATATACTAAAAGTTATTCTTAAGTACTTCTTAAGATAAACTTAAGATCATCTAAGTGTACTCAACTGTGCTATTTTGAGACACCATGAAGATGAACTAAAATGTGCTTTTAACATACTATCTCAGCATTTCCAAAAAATTTATTTTGCTACCACTTCTAATAGAATTGAAACATATTTCATAAACCTTTAAATATACTAATTATACATAAAAAATAAACTTACTGATTATTTAAAATACATGAATAATATATAACAAATGTATACAAAGCGTATTTATAATGTATTGCCCACATATTTTTATCAATAAAAAATACACTTGTTGATTATTTAAAATACATAAATATATAACAAATGTATGCAAGGCGTATTTATAATGTGTTTCCCACATATTTTTATTACAAAAAAAATACTCTTGTTGATTATTTAAAATACATGAATAATATATAATAAATGTATACAAAGCATATTTATAATGTATTGCCCACATATGTTTATTAATAAAAAATACACTTCTTAATTATTTAAAATACATGAATAATATATGATAAATGTATACAAAGTGTATGTCACGCCCTTGGACTGTTTGTCTTGGTTTTTCCCAGTGTTTCCCCCATTGGACTGTCTGTTTGGTTTCTCCCATGCCCTTTTTTGGTCTTCCTGCTCATTAGTGTGATCCCCTCCACCTGTTGTTGTAATTATCTCCCCTTTATAAGTTTGTTTGATTTCCTTGTTTCTTTGTCCGGCTACAAGCGTTACACCTATGTTCCTTCGTTGTGTGCACATCTTCTCCAGTCATTCCTGTCTATTGTTACTCTGCCTGAGGATTTATTGAAGACTTTTTATTGAAGACGTTATTTTTTGCTTTCCTACACGTTTCGTGACAACGTATTTATAATGTATTGCCCATACATTTTTATTCATTATAATACACTTAATAATTAATTAAAATATATGAATTATATATAATAAATTTATACAAAGCGTAATTATAATGTCTTGCCCACATATTTTTATTAATAAAAAATACATTATAAATACGCTATGTATACATTTATTATATATTATTCATGTATTTTAAATAATCAACAAGTGTATTTTTTATTAATAAAAATATTTGGGCAATACATTATAAATACGCTTTGTATACATTTTTTATATATTATTCATGTATTTTAAATAATTAATAAGTGTATTTTTTATTAATAAAAATATGTGGGCAATACATTATAAATACGCTTTGTATACATTTTTTATATATTATTTATGTATTTTAAATAATTAATAAGTGTATTTTTTATTAATAAAAATATGTGGGCAATACATTATAAATACGCTTTGTATAGATTTTTTATATATTATTCATGTATTTTAAATAATTAATAAGTGTATTTTTTATTAATAAAAATATGTGGGCAATACATTATAAATACGCTTTGTATACATTTGTTATATATTATTATTGTATTTTAAATAATCAGTAAGTTTATTTTTTATGTATAATTAGTATATTTAAAGGTTTATGAAATATGTTTCAATTGTATTATAAGTGGTAACAAAATACATTTTTGGAAATGCTGAGATAGTATGTTAAAAGCACATTTTAGTTCATCTTCATGGTGTCTCAAAATAGCACAGTTGAGTACACTTAGATGATCTTAAGTTTATCTTAAGAAGTACTTAAGAATAACTTTTAGTATATTAAGTACAAAATCAGTGCCCGAAAATAGAGCACTTTAAGTACATTAGGGAAGTGCACTAAGTGTACTTAAATTGTATTTTAGCACACTTTTTTCACACTTTGTATATTCTTTTAATATATTATTGTTATACTTTAAATTAGTCATAAATATATTTATAAATGTTTAAAAGTAGGGTTCAAGTGTATTTCTAGTTGTAACTAAATATATATTTTTAAATACAGATATAGTATGTTAAAAGAGCATTTTAGTTCAATTTCATGGTGTCTCAAAATAGCACAGTTGAGTACACTTAGATGGTATTAAGTTTATCTTAACATATACTTAATACTATTTTTTAGTACAATAAGTACAAAATTAGTGTGCGAAAATAGAGCACTTTTAGTACATTACTGAAAAGTGTACTAAGTATACTTAAATAAAGTGTATTTTAGTGCACTTTTTTTTTACCTGGGACACCTTAATTTCAGTTTTTGCAGGTCATGTCTAAGAGTTGGTCAAGCTGGACTGTAGTAAACAGCTAGAAAATATGTTCCACTGGTCCAAACTGGTCTATGGTGCTTTCTTCGATGATATTAAATACAAAGTCTTCAGAAAAAATGCTGTTTACCAAAAACCTCACATTCTAGTGTAGTATTGTGAGGTAATGTACCAGTGACATGTAAACGTAGAGTCACATTTGCATGTCTTTGATGTATAGAAAACAACTGATACGACAGTGGGCTTCAGAACTCCTCCTCGTAACATTTAGAGATTTGACAAAGACGGACTGTCACGAGATGAAAGAACCGTTTGTACGTCTGACATCTCAATCAAAATTATACTCCGCCACTCATTCTGTCAGTCTCTTACGCTCTTTATTTCACCCCATGGTTCTTTCTCTCTGTACAGAGCAGTCGCTTTTCCCAGAGATGCGAGTGAATGTGGCTCACTAGTGAGTCACTCTCAGTCCGTACCCAGAAGTGGCTGTTCTTCGCTCTCAGACTCCTTGGGTTAAGAGCCAAGAGTTTAAACCTCTGGTTTCAGTCATAACAGAATTAAGAGCCTGTGCCGAACTCTCACAATCTCCGTCTGCACCGCATCTGAGCTGTCGGGTGAAAAACTCGGCGCCGTCTTGACATTGAGAGTAATTGCAGGCTTCGCTTCTCACACCGATGACCGCTCGCTGGAGCTGAAGACAAATGTGCCTGACATGTACGTCAATTAACACTGGACAGCAGCCGCGTGCGCCCTATGCAAAGTGTGTTTATAACTGGATTACGAGAGGGAGGCATGATGCCTGTAATTACTCATCGTTCCCGTTGTGAGCACAGCCAATGGTCGGCCTGAGAGGTGGACGCTGGGTTAATTGTTTCACCGCTCCCGCCTTTCTGAGAAGTGCTCTCTGATAATGGCCCCCACTCGTCCCCTCATTCTGTCACCTTTCCACCCCTCCTGCGGCGTAGCTGATGCAGTGTGTGGTATTTTCTGCAGATAGTGAACGAGCATGTCGACGCTGCTGGATCTCAAGAGCAGTGTGCTGAGACAGGTGCAGAGGAGCCAGTCCCTGAGGACCAGGAGGGAGACACCGGCCAGCACCAGCGCCGGAGGGAGTCCCCCGCCGCTCGCCCGCCGCTCTGGCACCATCGTGCACAGGTGAGTCCACACCACTCTCACAAAATTAAGGCTTCCATTACAACTAAAAGGCTTTTATAGCCTGATGCTGCTGAAAATGCTTTTTTATTCCCCAGTTCTATTCTATTTGTACTTTAGAAAGCTTCTTTATAGGCGAAGTGGAACACAGCCCGGGATTGAATGCCACTGCTTTAAAACACCAGTACAAAGATTTATGTTTTCTAAAGAAGAGTTCTAATCAGCAAAGAACCGTGAAATCAATTCAATTTGTATTTGTATACACAATATATCGTCCCCAAAGCTGCTTTACACAGAATAGTGCCTTTCAAACCCTTCATAGAGCAAGACAAGGTGAGGGTGGAAAAACTGAATATGTTTAAATAACATAAGGAAGAAAGCTTGGAAACCTTTCACACTGACACACATGTACAACATTGGCAACACATTTATACAAAGTATACATGTACAGATGTAATGCAGTCATAGAATAGAATAGATGTGACCCTGGACCACAAAACCAGTTTAAGTAGCACAGGTATATTTGTAGCAATAGGCAACAATACATTGTATGGGTCAAAATTATCAATTTTTTATGCCAAAAATCATCAGGATATTTAGTAAAGATCATGTTCCATGAAGATAATTTCTAAATTTCCTACCGTAAATATATCAAAACTTATTTTTTGATTGGTAATATGTGTTGCTAAGAACTTCATTTGGACAACTTTAAAGGTAATTTTCTCAAAATTTAGATTTTTTTGCACCCTCAGATTCCAGATTTTCAAATAGATGTAACTCAGCCAAATGTTATCCTATCCTAACAACCATACATCAATGAAAAGCTTATTATATTCAGCTTTTACATTATGTTTAATTATCAATTTCAAAAAATTGACCCTTATGACTTTATGAGTTTTCTGAACTAGTTTATTTTGTTGATAAAGCTCACTTTTAGCAGTTTTATTATTCAAAAGTGTGGGATTTGTGAATTTTTGAAAGTCTCTTCTGCTCACCAAGACTGCATTTATTTGATTTGTAAAAACGGTAATATTGTGAAATATTATTACTTGAATATACTTACATTTTCAGCAGTCATTACTTCAGTGTCACATGATCCAACAGGAATCAATCTAATATGCTGATTTGCTGATGTTAAGAGAGATTTTGTATAGAAAGATCTTATTATCTATGTCAATCGATATTTTTGTCAAAACTAAAAATCATTATTTATTTATTTTCAATGCAAAGCTCTTTACTCACAATTTGGATCAGTTTAATGCATACTTGCTGAGTAAAACTAATAATTTGTAATTTATCATCTACATCTAACTAGAAGCAGAGGCAAATCATGGTTGGTGTGTACTGAATTTCCTCTCCAACAACCTAATTGGTTGCTGAGGAAGAGGCTACAATTTATTAAAGGATTAGTTCACTTCCAGAATAAAAAAAAAATCCTGATCATTTACTCACCCGTCTATCATCCAAGATGTTCATCTCTTTCTTTTTATCTGTCGAAATTAAGGTTTTTGTGGAAAACATTCCAGGATTTTTCTCCATATAGTAGACTTCAATGGGAGCTTTCAAAGGGTTAAAGATTGCAGTTTTAATGCAGCATGAACAGGCTCTACACAATCTCAGCCAATGAATAAGAGTCTTATCTAGCAAAACAATCTGTCAAAAAAAAGGTCACACGTCACATAGGCAGAAGTACCGCCCTAGTGTTTACAAAGCGAATATGAAAAGAAAGTCAAAGATAAAACAACGATGTCCTGCGATTTTGAAGTTGGTGGACAAACTGAGATGGATTTTTTTCACCCTACCTGCCTTTTTGAACCAAGTAACCACCCGTGACCTTTCTGACATGATTGTGTAATGCGTGAAGTCGTAGATGTGCATCACAAAGCTAGTGCAAGATGAGCATTTGTAGTTAAAAACTATTTCAATTTTATATTTTATAAAACGACCAGCAGTTTCACTAGAAAAGACCCTTATTCCTCGGCTGGGATTGTGTAGAGACGTTTGAAGCTGCATTAAAAGTACAGTTTGGACCTTCAACCTGTTGATCCCCATTGAAGTCCACCATATGAAGAAAAATCCTGGAATGTTTTCCTCAAAAACCTACATTTATTTTTGACTGAAGAGAGAAAGACCTGGATGAACATCTTGGATGACATGGGGGTGACTAAACTAAACTCTGGATAAAAGGGATGACCACTTCTAAATGTCCTATTCCAACCTGTCTCAATATTATACTCAGAACAGAACAGAAATTGCCCATAAAGTGCAATTTCATGCTTGCTTTAACAACCATTATTTTACAAATCGAGACAGTAGAGGTTAATACACTGAACAAACGGAGGGTAATTGTTTCAATGTTCTTAATGTTTCGAATATTCTGTTGATCTATTAACTTCATCCAGATCTTAGCAGATGGTGGTGGCATGACTGTCCATGAACAGGCCAGTGACTCATTTAGCTCTTGAACGCCTACTGTGTCTATAGTACATTCATGCTTTGAAAATGACTAAATCTCGACACCTTGCTCTATCACATTTCAATTTTATCGTTGTTAAGAATTCAGTACAAGAAGGCCTTTGTGCGAACATGCAACAATTGCCTTTCTGGTTTAGTGTGGTTTCTTTTCTATTCAGGCCAGTTTTTTAGACAATTTACAGGCAGCAAAGATAAAAGTGGTTTGGTCTCTGTGGTTAGCGAAGAATGATAATACGAGTCAGTTTGATCTTTACGAAGAGGCGAAGAAAGTCCTAATACCAGAGGCTATAAATATAACACGGCTTAAGTGTTTTCCAGCACATCTCCACCTGTGTCACAAGAACATGTTTTTTACCCTATCTGGCGTATTATACTTGGAATCATCACTTTGAATTATTTTGTCCTAGGTCACGTGACCATCCAGTGCTATTTTGATCAAATTCATGTCTGTAAAGATGTATGTAGTGAACGGGTTCGCTGCTGTAGGTAAACAAAGTCGATTGTTTTTCAGCCGTCCTCTGTGGTTGTCTTGTTTTGATTCCTTTTCGACTGATTTCAAAGCCAAACGTAATGATGGGCATATGAACCTTGAGGTTTCTATAGCAACCAAAACACGTCTGTTTATCACAGCTGCTCCTAAAATATGAGCTGCTTTATTTTTAATGACTGCACCTCTTCTGTCTAGGAGGGAAAAACACCTGTTACGTGCAGAGCTGAACTAAATGATTGTTTTGCGCTTGATTTGATGTACCCTTCTTCGCTAATGTTTTTTTATACCGTACGTTGGGTTGATTGCTGTCGTCGCTGGCCAGATGTAACTAGCAGCAGTAAATGCTCTCAGTCCCTCCATTGTTTTCCTGACTAGCAGCTGGACTAGACAGGATTCAGTCAGCCTCCTATGAGACTCTGAAGTGCGTTAGCCACCGTTGCCTCGGGCTATATGACTGCCATCATTAGGTCTGCAGGAAGCTGTTTGTCTCCTTCATTAGCACCAAAGAGAAGTAATACCTGTAACCCAGATACTCACTCATTAATATTATGCAAATGATAAAAAGCTGTGCAGAGCGTCCTTTCCTTATTCACATCACAGGTGAGCCTGATTACAGCCGGTGTAAGATCTACAGATCAATGGAAACGTTTGAAATCGATTATGTGGAGTAAGATCTCAATACCAGGCACAGATTGTTGAATGATCTTTTGTATTATTGTGTCAATATGTTAGGCCTACTATTTACACCACTTTAAAATAAGGTCCCATTAGTTAAAGTTACAACTAAGATTAACTAACAATGAGAAATATATGTTAGTATATTAAAGGGGCCATCAGACACAAAACTAACTTTTACTTGTTGTTTGAACATTAATGTGTGTTGGTAGTTTGTGTACACAACCACCGTACAATGAAAAAAATCCACCCAGTGGTATTTTTTGAATCTTTAAAAGTAATGTCCCCATTACATCTCATAATCCCACAGCAGAGAGGGGCGGGGCGAACAGAGCTCATTTGCATTTGAAGGGACCATGCAATAAAATGAGTTGAGTTTTTGCAGAGCTGATTTTGACAAGGTAAAAAGGTGTTTTTTTTACACTACTATTGAGAATTTTTAACCAAAGTATATTATAGACTTTTCATTAAGGCCCTAAAGAATCATATGAACTTGTGGAAAATGGGCATCTGATGACCCCTTTAATTAATCTTTGCTAGTGTTAGTTTATTGCTCATTATTAGTTTGTGTCAGCTTAGTCGTAGAGACTTGAAACTTGGAGGGATGATAGTACTCAAACCGTTGACAGCGTCACCAAGGCTCACCCCAATTGGCCTGACGGGGGTGCTACAGCGACCAAAAGTACAAAATCGCTCATGACTCCTAAACCGTCAGTCGCAGGCTCAAGTGTCTTATGTTGGGACGTCAAAATTTTCGGGTATTTTGGATTTTTTGAAAAACCTACTTTTGAGTACTAGTTCTAGGTTTTTCACCCGATCAGAACCAAACCAGTGCAGTAAGATTCTCTGAAGAGTGAATATCAAAAATTATTTTTTTTAAAAGTTGAAATTTCAACAAAACGTTTGACATACTTTTAGTAAAATGCCTATAATTCCTGAACGGAATGAGCATTTTATCCTGTGACCTCAGATTGAGCTCTTACATATGTATTCTATCAACATGAAAATCGCTGCGCACGCCCATGGCCCAAAGTGCCACAAGTGGCTATAAGACCATTCCCATATCTCAAAAAAAAAAAAGGCCAAACCAATGAAGTTTGAAAGGGGGTGGGGTGGGGTGTGTGTGGGGGGTCATATGATAGAACCCCTCATTCCGGACAACTTTGCCTCTAGAAATACTGCTGTCAATCAAATCGTTAGTTAAATGATTGAGAAAATGTAAAAAAAACAAGCAAGTCCTAGGTTTTTCACTCAGTTTGGAAAAACCACTGCAGTACAATTTTCCCAGATTCTCTAGGTAAATAATTATCAAAAAATGTTGAAATTTACCCTTTGGGAAGCTATAACAGGGTCGTTTAGAAAAATTTACCGAAAATCCTATAAAGCCTAAACGAAAACTTTGTGAAACCAGGTGAGCACATGCGACAGGTGATTCTAAACAAGCATGCAAAGTTTTAAGAGCATCGAACCACAGCTGGCGCTATAACAGTCGTAAACGTTAAAAAACATCATATTTCTGTGGTAAATTAACCGGATTTGCCAAAAATGTTTTTTTTTTTTTTATATGTGCTTAAATGCCTTAAAGCGCTTCAACTCTGGTCATTGCTACTTGCAGCTATATTATTCATTGTTATTTTATCATCACTGTATGATTTTCAGTAACTTTGAAAGCATAATATAGTCTCATTGCTAATCTTAAAGAGATAATTCACCCAAAAATGAAAATTCTGTCATTAATTGCTCACCCTCATGTCGTTCCAAACCCGTAAGACCCGTAAGTTCATCTTCAAAACACAAATTAAGATATTTTTGATGAAATCCAAGAGCTTCTGACACTGCATAGACAGCAGCGCAGCTGACATGGTTAAGGCCCAGAAAGGTAGTAAGAATATCGACAAAATAGTCCATGTGACATCAGTGGTTCAACCGTAGTTTTTGATGCTACGAGAATACTTTTTGTATGTTTGTATGTGTGCAATATAAAAAACAACTTTATTCAACAATTTCTTCTCTTCCCTGTCAGTCTTCGACACACGTCAGGAAAGTACCATGACAGATGCGTATGTAGAGACAAGAAATTGTTGAATAAAGTCATTATTTTTGTTTACTTTGCACACAAAAAGTATTCTCATATCTTCATATAACCACTGATGTCACATGAATTATTTTATAGATGTCCTTACTACCTTTCTGGGCCTTGAACATGTCAGTTCCGTTGCTGTCTATGCAGGATCAGAGAGCTCTTGGATTTCATCAAAAATATCTTAATTTGTTTTCTGAAAGGGGCAGCCATGGCCTAATGGTTAGAGAGTCGGACTTGTAACCCAAAGGTTGCGGGTTCGAGTCGCAGGTCCGGCAGGGATTGTCAGTGGGGAAGGTGAATAACCAGCACTCAATACCAAGACTGAGGTGAGTCCCTTGAGCAAGGCACCGTACCCCCAACCGCGCCGCAGCAATGGCTGCCCGCTGCTCCGGGTGTGTGTTCACGGTGTGTGTGTGTGTGTTCACTACTGTGTGTGTGCACTTGGATGGGTTAAATGCAGAGCACAAATTCCTAGTATGGGTCACCATACTTGGCCTCACTTCACCTCCTTTCCTTTCCTTTAAAAAGATAAACAAGAATCTTACAGGTTGGGAACAATATGAGGGTGAGTAATTAATGACAGAATTTTCATTTTTGTGTGAACTATCCCTTTAATCATTTGTGTTGACCCATATTGAATGGCAGGACAATAAAAACACGGCAGAAACAGGACTAAATGAACCTCTGAACATTTGGATTATTCCAAAATATTGCCCGCAGTGCAGCTACATAGACTTGTTTTTCAGTTCTGTAGCCACTGACGTCCCGTATCTCCAGAATCAGAGCAGGGCTTCCCTTATTTTTCAGCTATTGATTAGATCAGACAGTTTGTAATAGCTTTTTTGTCTTGGTAGTATCTAATCATGCACACTAATTTGAGTTGATCATTACAGCGAATAGGAGAACATTTTATTTTGTATCGTCAAGCCGACCGCAGACCGCAGCTCAAACTAAAACACAGAGAGAGCAATTTGTCATCATTTTAAAAGGAGAAAGAGGTGGAGGGGGTTCTCCACAACAAGCTTTTTACCGAATCACATCATTACAGATGCGCTACATGACAAAATGTGAATGTTTTTGTACTTTTGTACTTATAATAGTCTATTAGAGAGTACATAGCTCTAAAGTAAAGGAACAATATTAAGCTTCTCCTGTTACATTTGTTGTTTCTTTTAAAATTATTATTTGAGCTCAGGACTCAATAGGAATATAAATATTTAAAGTATTTCATCTGATTACCACATATTGTCCAATCCTAATACTGCACACGCAGTGTGAAAGCTAATCAAATAAATTTAAAAATGACAGCACAGAATGTGCCTACAAAAACCAAACAATAAAATTTAATTATAGATTAAATATTATTTATTCTTAATTATCCATAAGAATGAAGACTGTTATAGTTCAGCGCCATGTTTACTTGATATAATCAGCTTGTTGTGAGAAAAACAGCAGTAGAAGCCTGGGTGTGTAACTTTCATATAGCTGTGACACTCATCTAAATGACCTGGTTAAGAGAAAGATCTTGTATTATGATGCGGCCACAGTACACTGCGGGAAAAATGAGGAATACGGCTGATTGGCGGCAGCATTAGAAATTAGCGTAATCACATGCGGTACGACCTGAAGGGCCCGAATGGAATCAGAGGTAATGAGCTCCATCCAGAATTTTATTTCCTGTTGTGGGGGTGAGCATGACTTTTATTTTCATGCACGAACTCAAAATTATTTGTCCTTAAATGTCGCCTTTACCAAAGGATGATTATTGCATACTTAACATTTAATTTAGCTGGGCATTCATCTGATTCGTAAGTGCCAAGTCTTATTTTTTGTTCTGAGCCTCTGAAGTCCAGTCGACGGGAAGCTCCTGCATTCATCCTGCTTGTATCTGTGTGTGTTTGTGATATGTCCGTAAATAATGTACTTTTTCATTTTTTGCTCTCTGTTACAACCTTTGAAGTCGGAATAATGAAAATAAACAATATTGCTAAAATAATAAAAAGCTTCATGGAAAAGTCTGTTTCCTAGCAACATGAATGTGGACAGCCAAATAAGCTTTGTGCCTGTTTGTGTGTGCGGAGTGTGTGTCACTTGCATTCGTATAAATCACAGAAGTTGTAATAATCCATGCCTCCCAAGCAATCACTTTTCAAGTAATAACAGCACAGGAAGGTTTAAAAGCTTTGATTGGAGATGGAAAGCCAAGCACAGACGCAAAGTGTTCATGACTTTTAAACAGCATGCTTATTGGTTTTCCGCAACACCCGGAGTAAAATATTATAGCTTAGAAGTCACTGTTTATAGCTTTGCCTGCTACGTTTCAGATGTTTCTCTTAAATGCAGGGTAGGTGATTTGGTCAAAAAGCATTTTTTGTTATCCCAATAGCAATTAATAAGTTAAAAGGCATCTATTATGCCCCTTTTTACAAGATGTAATATTGGTCTTGGCTGTCCCCAGAATGTGAAGTTTCAGCTCAAAATACCCCACAGATCATTTATTATAACATGAGGAAAATGTCATTTCTGGAGCTGATTTGGTGTGTATCACTTTAAATGCAAATGAGCTGCATATTCCCGCCTCGTTTTCAGAAGAGTGTGTAGCATATACAACTCTGCTTTGCATACAGTTGAGGTCAAACATTTCTGCAAAATGTTTATTATTTTACCAAAAATAAGAGGGATCATACAAAATGCATGTTATTTTTTATTTATTACTGACCTGAATAAGATATTTCACATAAAAGATTTTTACATATAGTCAACATGAGGAAAATAATAGTTGAATTTATAAAAATGACCCTGTTCAAAAGTTTACATCCCCTTGATTCGTAATACTGTGTTGTTACCTGAATGATCCACAGCTGTGTGTTTTTTCGTTTTAGTGATAGTTGTTCATGAGTCCCTTGTTTGTCCTGAACAGTTAACCCGCCTGCTGTTCTTCAAAATATCCTTCAGGTCCCACAAATTCTTTGTTTTTCCAGCATTTTTGTGTATTTGAACCCTTTCCAACAATGACTGTATGATTTTGAGATCCATCTATTCACACTGAGGACAACTGAGGGACTCATATGCAACTATTACAGAAGGTTTAAACACTTAGAAGGATGCTTCAGAAGGAAAAAACGTGCATTAAGATTAGGGTAAATTTAACTTAATTTGTCTTCTGGGAAACATACAACTATCTTCTGTAGCCTCTGAAGGGCAGTATTAAATGAAAAAATATAATATTTAGGCAAAATAAGAAAAATGTACACATCTCCATTCTGTTCAAAAGTTTTCACCCTCCGGCTCTTAATGTATTGTTTTTCCTTCTTTGCCCTTTAAATGGCCTATTTATGTAGTCTGTGGAAGGGGTAGAACCATAAAATATTCATTCCAATCAAGACCCTCGGTTCAAGGGCTGTGATTGGCTGTCCTACCTGCCTGTCAACTGTTTGCACTAGGGCTGTCAAAATTGTATTATATTATATTCGAATTTAAAATGCATAATTTCATTGGGGTGACAAAAAACATGTTGGCTTCTCTCCTGAGGCCACTAGAGGACACACAAGCAAAAATCTTACTAATGCACGTTTATTCAAAGCAATAAAAATAACATGACTATCTGTGAAAAAGTGCATGTTTAAAATAATGTTTATTAACAAATTACAATTAATGAAGTTGCTTAAACAACTATAAACGAAACAGCATCATGTATGTATGTATTTAATACAAAGGGCCGAATAACACACTGAGTACTTTTTTCATTTTAAAACATGAAATGCAGTGGGATGGGGAAAAAACCTCACCATAATGTCTCGAGATATGTTTTTTCAAAGTTGAACTTACATTGATTTTACGTGGCTTTCTAAATATGCATATCTCTTGTGCGAGACGCAAGTGCTGCAGTGATGGATGTCCCGCTGGAAAATGCTCTAAATAATGCGTTCTGTGTGAACGGCTTAGCTTCAGTTTTGACGTAAACAAGATGTTCTCCGCATTCATGTTCTCTTTTTCCACATAATTTTTAATGAACAACATATCAGTTCAACTGGATAGGCTAATAAAAACATTATAATGCAACGACAATTACATCGTCATCCTTAAAGCACACCTAAAATTCGAATGCATCGTTTTTGTATTCAAATGTGGGTTTTTATTTTAAATTCGACAAATATCCAAAATTAAAAATGTTTTGACAGCCCTACTTTGGGCTCATGATATGTCATCAGTGCGTCCATTGCACTACTGTAGACCGAGCAAGAATTAATCGTGTTATTGTAATATGTGCTTTGTACTTTAATGTTTTCTCACCTGTGACTGAGACATGAGGTAATCTGACAGCATTGGATTCAATCCTCCACCAACAATTCAATCCTCCTCTAATCGTGTGCTTGGTTCATGTGTTTTGGAGAAACACACGAACCAAGGGAGGGTGGTATCTTATGGATTCAAAGCTAGCTTGCTATTGCTAGCCTCTCCGAAATCACCTCCCTTACTTTTCTCAGGAGAAATAAAAACAGAAACAAATGAGGCAGGTGTTGACATATGATAAAAGTATACGGCTACAAAATGAATTCAAATAACAGAGCTCAGATCATTTGGTTTCGAAGGAATTTGACAATCTGAAGTGTTGGTTAAGAGTTTATATCAGAACATCTCACTTTTGATTGCATACTTTGGTGTCTTGGCACATTTTTGACACTGTGGAGATCTTTTCTGAAGCTGAAGAGGAGATGAGGAGGTCTTTTCCCAGGAGAACAAAATCTGAGAAACAGACAACTTGAATGTGCTCTAAGCAATGTTTTTTGAAAACCACACACAAAATGTCGTCACTACCTGACAGATACCACTGAAATATATCACTACCTGTCTCTATCTGACAGTGCTAGGCTCTGTGAACAGCTGAAAATAGCGAGAGAAGCAGCCTCTGAATCTAGCCAATCCGAAACAATCTCTGCCTGTCAGTCATTTTGCATGGTTGCCGAGGATGTCTGTAGTACCTCAAGGAAGTCTGTGATTTGATATCTGTCATCTGTGCTCATGGGACCATAACCTATTTGAACCAATCACCTGAGCTGTACATCTCATGTGGCTAATCACTCTGGAGCTGCTTACGACAACTTTAATTAGCACAGGAACAGGGAAAATTTAAGGCTGCATGCAAAATCACATACTCTCTGAGGAGGTACTTCTTTTGAAGTACTCACTTAGAGACTTTAAAAAAAGTGTTTTATACGGTGTTAAAGTGTGTAGTATGAATGGAATCGTCCATCATGTTTTCATTGTCATGTGAGTGTGACCCATCTGTGTCAATTTGTTGTAACTGCGTCATATCACTTCACTGCCATTCGCAGGGAGAGGACATTTGCATATAAATGTTTCTTAGCAGTTTGTGGACACAACCACCCTACAATGATAAAAATATGTTCACTCATTTTTTTTAATCCCCAAAAACCTAAACTGTCTCGATTATCAAGCCGTTTTGATGCTGTCATACTGCTCAGGCTCCAGCCACAACAGACTAAACAGACTAAACTTAATGTTACATATGATAATAAACACATAATACAACCGCAATACAAGCAGCGATTACTGGGGTTCAATGCATTTAAAAAAAGCATTTTGGCAAATCCAGGTAATATACCATAGAAATACCTTGAGGGCCGTGAGTCAAACAGACACACCAAATTTTATTCTGATCGTCCTCTCCTTTAACCTCGTCTAATAGGTGGTCAAACTTCAATGGCGTCATGTTTTTACGTCATGTGAGATACTCAAATGTCCTTTTAGACACTTGTGGCACTTTGGACCATGACCTTGCACAGTGATGTTCATGCTGGGTAAATGGTTGCGTAGCCATTTTTAATTTTTTTCTCTCTTATAGCACCACCAAGTGGCCAATCTCTGTGATTTTTTTTTTCCTGTGACCTCAGATTGAGCTCTTACATATGTGTTCTGAGTTTGGCAAAGATATCTAATTTCGTTCAGAAGTTATAGGCATTTTACTAAAAGTGGCCCTACCCCTTCCAAACGCTTTGGTGTTCCTTTGCAACGGTGAGTCGAAAGTTCAACTTTTTGTTGATAATTATTGATAATCACTCTCCAGAAAATCTTTCTATTCTGGTTTGGTTCTGATCAGATGAAAAATCTAGTACTTGTTTGCAAAAGTAGTTTTTTTTTTTTTTTTTTTTTAATACGCCTCGAATCTAAGGCAAGAGCCAAGGCTTCCAATGACATAAACACTTGAGTCTGTGACTGGCGGTTTAGGAGTTATTAACGATTTTGTACTTTTGATAGCTGTAGTGCCCCCATCAGGCCGAATGGGGCGAGCCTTGGTGACATTGTCGGTGGTGTGAGTACTACTATCCCTCCAAGTTTCAAGTCTCTACGACTTATGGTTTAGTCTGCACGATCAGTTTTACATGGAGATTGCTGTTCCTTGGCCATTCTAACAATTACAATAGGGTTTAAATGCTACATGCTTGAACCCCTAAATATACAGTCAACTCCACTTTCATGCAATCTTTAAAGTTTCAGCTAGGTTACATATTGACATATAGATTTCCATTGGTCCCACATGTGAGATACGAATTCACAAGAATTCACAAGAGTTCTCTTTCTTATGTTTCCGGTCTCTCACATTTGCACGACTATGAATTTAAGTCAGAGGTTACCATCTCTTTACAAGGCCATGATAACCAGCCCAACTTTGAGCCTTGGAGCTTGCAGACCTGTTTTTAGAGCACCTTTGCACTTCTTTTTTTATCTCAATGCCATCTTTGATAATCAACCAAGACATTAAAGTGATCTCATTTGTGATTTTTCTTTCTCGGGGGTAAGTACAAAACGGTCTAGACAGTCCTAGAATTATCAGACAATGATATAATGTGTGGCCTTGTTGAGAGTATATTAATATGGATGTATGCGGACTCAAAGTGTCATCCCTAATTCATCTCCTGAGGGAATCCCGGGTGCGCTCTGTTGGATATCAGGGGGCGCAGGTATCTAATGCTCACCTGCTGTGATGGCGTTGATAAAGAAATGGTCTGGAGTGCTGTGGGCTGGATAAATAATGAGAGACGGGGGGGCTGGAGCTCACCGAGGGGGTCTGACAGATGTATGGCCATACTAATGCATTCCCCACTCATTCCTCTACACTCTACTGAAATCAGGCAGGGCAGAGCAGGAGAGATGGGCGATATTCCCTAGGTGCTGCACTCTGCCAACCAATCCCACATTGAACGGGCTATCATCACCATGACGACCGGGTCTGGAAAATTAGCAAGTGGCAGGGGTCCAGGAGTTCACCCTGGTTTGTGGGAGATGCACGCTTCCCACCCCCTCCTCGGATCGCCTCGCGATAAGATAAATGAAGTTGGACAGTGCATGAGAATCTTGATCGGAAGAGGCAAGACGCGATTGTGTACTTGTTGCATTGATGATGTTTAAGCGGCGCGGCGGTGACTAATGAGGACGGAAAACGTCCATCATCATCTTATCTCCTTGGAGGCCGTTTCTCGGGAACGCGCTTCAAGCTGTTGATTTTCAGGCTTGTCAGAGGGATGGGGAGGCCTGTCACCTCAATCCCCAGTGAGCGCAGGCGTTCTGCAGATAAACTTGAAGCAACAAGGTCCACGACAAGTCCTGATATCTGCTGTCAGTGTTTCCCACAGTGTTTGTTTGTTTCGCTTGGCTGAGCCACATCTGCTTTCTGAGCCCATTCGTTCAGATGTGTAAAGTAACGGATTATCTGCCTCGCTGAAAAGACCAGCGTGAATTTCCGTTATGAGCCAGCCTGGGGTGCGTTTACCAAAAGCATCAGTCGACAACTGTGGTTGGAAGATCCGTCATTTCCAACAAACTTCAAAGATTTGGTGTTTCTCGAATCCAAAGAACATTTGCAAAGAGCATCACAAACTTGTGTGGTTAAAACTACAGCTCTTAGCGTGTGATTAGAAGCATAGTATGACATGTGGACTTAAATAGATCATGTGCTATAGCAAAATAAGCAGCTTAGCATGCAGCTTAGTACAGTCTATATCTGTAATTCCATATTTGCAAATTTCTTTCTTTTACTGGTCATTATTAGGAGAAATAAAGAGTAGTATACTTCCAGAACAAAACTTGACAGATAATGTACAACTCTCCCTTGTCATCCCAGATGTTCATGTCTTTCTTTCTTCAGTCATAAAGAAATAGTTTTTAGTTTTTTTAAAGAAAACAGTTCAGGTTTTCTCTCCATATAGTAGACTTCTATGGTGCTCTTGAGTTTGATCTTTCAGATGCAGTTTCAATGCAGCTTCAAAGGGCTCTAAGCAATCCCAGCAGAGGAAGAAGTGTCTTAGCTAGCGAAACGATTGGTTATTTTCCAAAAAATCTACAATTTATATACTTTTTAACCTCAAACGCTCATCTTGTCAAGCTCTGCGTGAACTGGTTATTCTCGTTCAAGACGGGGTATGTTGAAAGACTTATTTTTTCTGCATATTCACTGGGTCAGTACTTCTGCAGCGATGTAGGGCAATTTTGAAACGAGATGGGAGTTTTTCAACATACCCTAACTGTCATGAACTGGAATACACAGTTTACACAGAGCTAGACAAGATGAGCATTTGAGGTTGAACAGTGTATAAATTGTACATTTTTTAGAAAGTAAATGATCGCTTTGCTAGATATGACCCTTCTTTCTCAGCTGGGATCGTTTAGAGCCCTTTGAAGCTGCATTTAAACTGCATTTTGAAAGATCAAACTCAGGGGCACCATATAAGTCCACTATATGGAGAGAAATCCTATAATGTTTTCCTCAAAAAAACATATTTTCTTTATGACCGAAGAAAGAAAGATGTGAACATCTTGGATGACAAGGGGGTGATTACATGATCTGTAAATTTTTGTTCTGGAAGTGAACTAATCCTTTAAAGCACCATTTTTGAGGAGTGTGTATGTGCGTATGGCTCTAGTACCATCTGCTTCAAGTCATTAATGAGCGCTCTAACCAATGTGGTTTGAACGACATGCCATAAAGTTCATAGGTTTTGTGGGAACAGTCGTGACTAGCTTGATGGTTTCTTCATGAGTGCATCGTACTGTGGTAGTTAAGCAGCAGGTGATGTCATTGTTTGGGAAATGCAATGAAAGGTTAGTGCTAGTTTGATACTAGCCAACAAAGCAGTGTTATTATTGAAATTTATCTGAAGAAGATGGTTAAAGGATTAGTTCACTCCTGAATTACAATTGCCTGATTTACTCACCCTAATGTCCTCCAAGATGTTCATGTCTGTTTTTCTTTACTTCAAAAGGTTTTTGAGGAAAACATTCCAGGTTTTTTCTCCATATAGTGGACTTCGATGATGGGGATCATTGAGTTAAAGGTCCAAATTACAGTTTCAATGCAGCTTTAAAAGACTCTACATGATCCCAGCTGAGGAATAAGGCTCTTATCTAGTGAAGCGATGTCTCATTTTATATATATAAAATGTACTTTTTAACCACAAATGCTGGTCTTGCACTAGCTCAAAGGTCAGCAATTATCTTGCAGCCTGATCTCATAAAAATACTATTTTACAAGAGGTTGATTTCATATGAATTTGAACCTAACCATCAGTGGAGCGTATGCAGATTGCATGAAAACATGAAGACTGTACAAATGTGTATGAATTCAAATTTGTGTTGATCTGTGGCAGTGACATATGTATCTGTTTCTGTATTAAGAAGAATGGAGAAATAATAGAATGATGAAAAACCTTTTTTAGACTCTATTCCATGTATAGTTTCCATACTGCAAATACTTTGGGTAAAAATGTACTTTTATTTATTATTGCTCATATGTCACCCTGGACCACAAGGGTCAATTTTTTCAAATTGACATTTATTCATCATCTGAAAGCTGAATAAATAAGCTTTGTTAGAATAGGACAATATTTGGCTGAGATACAACTATTTTAACATGGAAAAAAAATGGAAATATTGAGAAAATCGCCTTTAAAGTTGTCCAAATGAAGTTCTTAGCAATGCATATATCTTCATAGAACATGATCTTTACTTAATATCCTAATGATTTTTGTCATAAAAGAAAAATCGATCATTTTGACCAATACAATGTATTGTTGGCTATTGCTACAAATGTACCCGTGCTTTAAGATTGGTTTTGTGGTCCAGGGTCACATATTAGGGTTAACGTAGAATAGAGAAGCTTAACCAACTGTCATACCAAAATAATTTTACTTCTTTTAAACCTAAGCATTATCTGAAAGTAAAACCTCCATGCTAATTTGTCCTCATCCTGTCATATGTTTCAACCTAAATTTGACAATTTGACAGTTTATTACCACTTCTCCTTTTATCTATGTACCAGTAATTACACATCAGTCCAAAACAAGTGTTTGCTGGATGCCTGTCAAAGATCTCTCATTGTTGCTCATCTTATCTTGTTAGTGTGAATGAGCAGCACTCCAGAGGTCCAGATGAGCTTTCAGCATATATGTGATACTGATTACAGTGAAGCAGAGCTGGAGACAAAAAAAAACAAAAAAAAAAAACATCCCAGACTCAGCTGGAAGGGAAACTCTTTTTGAAGCCACATTGTGTAATTAAATGTAAACAAGGGTGAAATGTTCCACAACTGAACTGATCCGTCTCTATTTCCAGGGTTGCCAGGGGAAACGGGGAGTTCTTTGACCGCATGAATAAAATCCTCCAGAAACAGGATAGTCTGCTGTCTGCCGGCCAAACTGAGGTAACCACATTATTCAAAGCGATTGCATCCCTGCTTATACCAAGGTGTATCCCTGTCCCCTGTGTGCTTAAGAATCAGGTCATATTAAAGTAGCTCTTTTTCCTGAGCTTTGCTGCGCGATCACAGAAACTCCCCCTCCCTCTTCCCCTCATATAAAGACAGCGTCAGAGTTAATGTGCTTGAATTAGATGTTTATTGAAGAGCGTTCCTCTCCCACTGTTCTAGCAGTAAATGTTGAAAAGGACAGCAATCACTGCTGGCTGAGTAGACTTTGCCTCCAAGTGGTTCTGGGTGATAAAAACATCATTAGCACTTATAATGGGTAGGACTGTATACTCACAATTGAAACATTCCTACAGAAATGGCATCCTTAAGATCTAATCACGCAATTAATGTTTGAAATTATGCTTTTTCACGTCAGTATTGAACACAGTGATTCATCTTTGTGTGGAAAATTGTGCAAACCTTGATGTATAGAAACAAGTTTTCTCATTTATCCCTTAATGAATTAGTGAATCAATTAGTAGCAAATACAATTTTTACTTTAAAATAATAATATTGAGATTTGTGAGCCTGGACCACAAAGCTAGTCGTAAGGGAATTTTTTTTTTAATAATGCATACATCTTAAAGCTGAATGAATACGCCTTCGATTGATGTATAGTTTGGAAGGATAGGAAAATATTTGGAAATACAAAATTGTGAATCTGAGGGTGCAAAAAATCTAAATATTGAGAAAATTGCCTTTAAAATTGTCCAAATGAAGTTCTAGCAATGCAAATTACTAATCAAAAATTCAGTTTTGATACATTTATGGTACAAAATGTACAAAATATCTTCTTGGAGCATGATGTTTATTTAATATCCTAATTCAAAAATCAAATCAAAAATCAATAATTTTGACCCATACAATGTATTGTTGGCTATTGCTACAAATATTTTATTTTAGGGCTGTCACGATTTCTCGATACAATTGAAGAACTACATTTTTAAAAATCCTTGACTGCAATTTGCCTTGTTGAGTAACCAGTAAAATAACAGAAGTGCATTTTAAGGACGAGAATTCATGAAACGCATTATTAGACAGTTTTCCAATACTTCATGATATATTAAACCCATTTAAACATCATAATAAAGAATAATACTATTGTGAATTCACAAACGGTATGCTTAAATTAAATAAATATATGCAATACAGGTTTATTATGTGCTTTAATTATTTACTCGTGTCTCAAACTCTGTCTTTGCATATTGCTATGAGTTTGGGTTTATTATAACGTTCCTCTGGGAACGCAATGTGCACCATTTCATCAGATTTGTAAGGTAAATCATTTATAAACCTATGCAAGCATAGTGTAACGTTCAGATGAAGAAAAAACAAAACAATGACGTAGAATAACGAACAGTTTAATAATAATCCAGGAGAAACAACGGGAACACAGGAGCACGGGGCAGAAGCATCAAAGTCCAACAAGGATTGAGGGGAAACACATACATTAAATACACAGACTGATTAACAAACACCGGTGCAGACAATGAGGGATGAACCAAAACACACAGAGCAGCAGGGGGAGATGATGGGTGAAACCGACTAAATAGTCCAGGGGCGTGACATTACCTCCCCCTCCCGGTAGGCGCGTCCTTGCGCTGACAAAACAGGGAAAACAAAGTCTAGGAGGGGGCTTCGGCGGAGGACGGACTCCCGAGAGGAGGGCAAATGATAGAGTCCAGGGTGGTGACAGAATAATCCATGGAGGTGATGATGGAGGGAGGAGTCAAGGAGGAAACAGGAGGTAGCTGGAGCAGGAGGAGCCAGGTGGGACCCAGACCGCAGCCATGATGGAACCCCATGGTGGAGCCGATGGAGGGAGGATCCATGGTGGAGGGCAGGCTGTCGACTCCCGGGGGGTGACCGACGGAGGCGGAGCAGGTGGTGGTAGAGCCCGAGGCAGAGACGGAAAGCCAATGAACCTGGGTGACATCGAGGATCCAGAGGGCCCAGGCGGAGCCCAAGGCTCTGGTGACCGAGGCGGAGATCCGGAGGTCCGCGACGGAGCCGGAGCGACAGAGGACTGAGGCTGTGCCAGAGGAATGGAGGAGTTCCACGGAGCCGGTGGAACTCCTCCGGACTGAGGCGAAGGTGGGATGACGACAGACCGGGGTGGACCCGAAAGGACGATGGAACCCCGGTGGAGCTGGTGGACCGACGGGCGACGAGGGAGCTTAGAGACGGGGTGAAGCCCTAGGGTCGGAGGGCCGAGGCGGAGTCCAGGACTCAGAGGCTGAAGGCGGAGATGAGGGATCCTCCAACCATGAGGCCGATGGTGACTGCCAGACCTGCGGCGAACCCACTGCACAGATGGTGGGCTGAGGGTAAGCAGAGGGACTGACAGGCAGCAGTGGTGGCATGGTTGAAGTATACAGATTGTTAGACAGAGGTAACTGAGGGAGGGTGGGTGGGAAATCTATGCAGACAGACAGTTTAGAATTTACAGGGAGTTCAATATTCAAATCCTCATTTCTGGATCATAGTCTCTTACTGTTTGTCCCAGATCTAAATTCAGCTCACACTCAGTGGTGGTGCAGTGGGTAATGCTGTCCTCAGCAATTTCACGCTCCACTGACACATCCACCGTCACGGTCATTGTGGCCGGCTCACGCACCAGGTCTGACGGCTCGTGCAGCTCAGGCTCCGTGGTGATCAGCTGCTCTCTGCGATGGCTCGCTGGTCGTAGCAGGCTTTAGCTCTCCATCATTGGTGGGCTCTGGCTGGTATTCCGTGGGTCGTGGTGGTGACTGGCTGGGCTCTGGGTCTGGAGTGGCACTGGCGAGATTCTCCATGGTACAGGTGTGGAACGAGGATCGGTTTCTCGCAAGTGTCCACTCCACAAACGTGGTGAAATTGGCTCGAGGGCCGTTCTCGGACGACGGCGCTCTGCATGACACGTTGAGGCTAGTGTCATAGAACGCACAGAGCACGTCGTTCGGGTAGCTGGTGGTGTTAGCTACTAGCTGGAACATGACGGTAAATCCCTCGAGCGGTAGATGCCCTTCTTCAGCCGGAGGAGGATGAATTCTGGACGGAGTAGGGGATTCATCGTGATGACACAACGGAAACAAAAGGACTGAGAAAAAAGAGCGATAAACAAAATGAGGGAAACACGGAGAAAAACTGTATTTGGTCGGACTTTCTGTAACGTTCAGACGAGGAAAGACAAAACAACGACGTAGAATAACGAACAGTTTAATAATAATCCAGGAGAAACAACGGGAAACACAGGAGCATGGGGGCAGAAACATCAAAGTCTGACAATGATTGAGGGGAAACACACACATTAAATACACAGACTGATTAACAAACACAGGTGCAGACAATGAGGGATGAACCAAAACACACAGAGCAGCGGGGGGAGATGATGGGTGAGACCATCTAAATAGTCCAGGGCTGTGACACATAGGAGAATACATCAATATTTTTCTCAATATGCTAACTGTTGATCGCAATTTCAAAATACAAGCTTTAACCCTCACTCTACATGTTTTGATGTCCACATATTCAAGAAGTTACAATGGCTGTAGCATTTCAGTCGTAAAAAATGGCCAAACTGTGCTTTTGACGCTTTATTTGAACTTATTATTATTGCCTCAGTTGTATGTGTATTTTAAGTCATTTTAAAGGCTATTGTTCGCACAAAAATTGTAATGTAACTATACAATTACTCAATTAATTATTAGAATAATCAACAGATTTCTTGATTACTAAAAAAATCATTAGTGGCCAAAAATCATTAGGTTTTTAAGTCAAGATCATGTTCCATGAAGATATTATGTAAATTTCCTACCGTAAATATGTCAAAACTTAATTTTTGATTAAGAAAACACATTGCCTTTTAATTTGTTCAAATTAAGTTCTTAGCAATCTCAATATTTAGATTTTTTTTTGCACCCTAGATTTCAGATTTTCAAATACTTGTATCTTGGGCCAATTGTATCCTATCCTAACCAACCATACACTATTTGGAAGCTTGTTTATTAATCAGCTTTCAGATGATGTATAATTCTCAGTTTCAGAAAATTGACCCTTATGACTGCTTTTTGTTGTCCAGGCTCACATACTCACTTGTATTTCTCTTTACGTCATTGAGATTTCTGTGGTGTCTTGCTTGAACAGGTCATGCCACAACATTTCATCCGGCTAAAGGTCAGGACTTTGACTTGACCATTGGAAAACACAAAATTTCTCTAGTTACGCCTCTCCGTTATTGATTTACTTGTGTGTTTAGGATCATTAGCATTGCCATGCACGACCTACACACTGTTAAGCTTCACCTCGAGGACAGATATCCTGAAATTCGCTAGTAAATTTTTCTCATCCAGTCAGGTTTAGTGTCATTTTTCTCATTATAGTCCAACTGTAAGGAAAAGCAATAATATGTTATTCCTCCATAGCCTTAGAGCGACAATGGCAATGATATGAGGAAATGTCATGTAATAATGGTAATAAATGTCAGCTAACCTTATTGACATACAAAACATAATACACTGCAAAAAGACTAAATGCAGTGCAGAATGAATAGTGTGATTGGATACAAAGCAGACAGAGAAATTCACAAGCGTTCGCCGGCGGTACAAGAGTGGAGATGAAGAGTACAATTAGGATTCATTATGCTCACAAAGACTGCGAGCTATCCGCTTCTTAGGCTGTAAATCATGATACTCCCACTACCATATGGCTCGTCTGCTGTGAGGGTCTGATGTCAGGATTCACCATTTTGCTGCGGACGAAAATAACTTTCCCATTAATGCTGTAAAGTTCAAATTTTATCTCTTCACTCTGGTGGATGTGTCTAGGACATACCGGTGGTCTTTAACAAAGATGAAACGGGCATCACTGTTCTTTTTGGCGAGCTGCGAATCCCTCCTTAATTTAATAACTTCCCACGCGCACATCTCCGGCTTAGTGTTTTCCTTACAGTGGATTCATGAACTCTTGACAGCAGTCAGTGCTGGAGATATTGCTAGTGAATTGGTGGCTGTTTTCCTGGGATTTTGAGATCGAGTGACTGTTGCTGAAATTTTAATTGAACTGGCAACACCCAGAGGAAGCTGAATTGGAATAACAGGAAGTGGAATTTACTGAATTCCGTAAGATAATGGAATGCAATTACTTGTAAAACATTAAAAACAGACTTGCTGTAAGCTATGAAGTGCTTTATCGATGGCATACACTTATGTTGAAGCCATCAGTCAACATTATTTAAACTTTTTAAAAAGTAATTGTTTAACAGCAGAATTGCAGTTGTTTCTTCACCAGAAATCTCTACCGAATCACAGCTTGAAAAATTGCACATGTTATTTTTTTTATTTAGTACTGACCTCAGTAAGATTTTTTTTCACATACAAGATGTTTACCTATAGTCCACAAGAGAAAATAATTGTTGCATTTATAAAAATGACCCTGTTCAAAAGTGATTCTTAATACTCAAACACTCACTGATGCTTCAGAAGGAAACACAATGCATTAAGAGCTGGGGGTTAGAACTTTTTGAATTTGAAGATCTGGGTAAATTTAACTTATTTTTTTCTGGTAAACATGTATCTTCTGTAGCTTCTGAAGGGCAGAACTTAATGAAAAAAATATGATATTTAGGCAAAAAAAGAAACATGTACACATCCTCCTTCCGTTCAAAAGTTTACACCCCCGGCTCTTAATGCAAAGTTTTTCCTTCTGGAGCATCAGTGAGTGTTTGAACCTTCTGTAATAGTTGCATGAGTCCCTCAGTTGTCCTCAGTGTGAAAAGCTGGATCTTAAAATCATTGATGAAAAGGGTTCAAATACACAAAAATGATGAAAAACCAAAGAATTTGTGGGACCTGAAAGATTTTTCTCAAGAACAGCAGGCAGTTTAACTGTTCAGGAGAAACAAGCGTCTCATGAACAATTATCACTAAACAGAACAAAAAAAAAAAAAAAAAAAAAAAAACACTCAAACACACAAATCATTCAGTTAAGAACACAGTATTAAGAATCAAAGGGATGTAAACTTTTGAACTTTTTTCATTTTTATAAAAAAAACTAATATTTTTTCTTGTGGACTGTATGTAAACATCTTTATGTGAAATATATTATTTAGGTCAGTAGTAAATAATTGTAACATTTTGTATGATTCCTCTTATTTTGGTAAAATGAACATTTTGCAGATTCTGCAAGGTGTATGCAAACTTTTGACCTCAAGTGTATATATGCTTATATATGCATATTTTGCAATAAGCTTAAACTACAGTATATGCTAACTTTCTCTATCCATTTTTTAAAATTACATCTTTCGCAATGCTTCATGAGATTGTAGTTCTTTCACTAATTAAAGTTGAGTAAACAGTTAAGTACACAGTCTTGTACCTTGTGTCCAATTTTACTTTTTTGCTTCAAATCAAAGTTTGTAATTTTGTGATTCACCTTGTAGCTGGTTGGTTTGGTTCATGGCTGTTACTGTAGCTCTTTAAAAGAATAGTTCACCCAAAAATGAAAATTACCCCATGATTCACTCTTCCTCAAGCCATTCTAGGTGTATATGAAATTCAATCAGAGTTATATAAAAAATTCCCAGGCTCTTTCAAGCTTTACAATGGCAGTGAATAGGTTTTAATGGGTCCAATCGATGCAAATTAATTAATTTTTAAAGAAAAATATCCATATTTAAAACTTTACAAACTTTAATCTCTAGCCTCCACTAACTGTCATACACTTGTTCACTTGTTCAGTGGTGTTCCAGCAACATAGGACGTAGCGTAAGCTCCGGTGAGAATATGCTAGTCTCACGAGAACCAAGTTTTGTTTACAGCAAAGGAAAACCAATCTCATCTTTGCTTATATTGAAATCCTCCAACATTTTCTTTACAAAACCTCTCTCCGCTGCGTGTTCCTACATCATCCACTGTAAAGCCATTTTCTCTTAAACGCACGTCCGACAGATAGCGAAAGCTACAGATTGCGGTTTATAAAGTTTTAAATATGGATATTTTTGTTACAAAAACACAGTCATTTGCTTCAGAAGGCCTTTATTAACCCTCCAGAGCCATGTGGGGTACTTTTTTATGATGGATGGACTTATGTTATTGGACTATTGAATATTAACACACATTCAAGAGAAGAGCCAGGACATTTTTTAATATCATTCTGACTGTATTCGTCTTAAAGAAGACAGTCAAAGACACCTCGGACAGCTTGAGAGTAAGTAAATCATGGGGTGATTTTCATTTCTGGGTGAACTATCCTTTTAACAAAGACCTTTTTTTTTAAATCCCTTTGGAAAAAATACATCCAGAAACAAGGCCTCAGCTATATTTAGGTGAAGGTAAATTTGAATAGCAATTCTGCGTCCTGTTTGCTATTTCGATTCAAATTCAGAAATTTAACTAAAATGAAATGGCTATTAATTGATAACCAATTGATACCAAATGAGTGCTGTATTCATGGCCCATGGTACCACCACAAGTCACTCTAAAGAATACAGTGGTGCCACTATTGGTAACCCATGGTAGAAAAACCTTTTTATCTGAGTATTTTCTATTTGTTGTTTCAGATTCTTCCTGAAATAGCTGATTGTGAAGACATTGATTAGAACATTTGTCTCAAATCACTCCTCTCAGAGAACTGATTGTGTTGTAGCTTCGCCAACTAAAAAGTAAATGACGTTCATCGACAAAAGTAGGAGTTTATCGCTGCGCCATTGTCAAGATCCCCTTAATCTATTAGCCCAGCTCAAATGAAAACGAGCTCATATTTTGGATCAAACTATCCATTGCTCATAGAGTATAATGCTGAAGGGCTCATAAACGCTCCTCTTGCCAGGCTCATTGCTCTCAGCCGGTGTAGCCCTTAAATCTACACGGTTAGAGAGCTGCTTTGAGCTCATTGTTTCGCACAATTAATGATCTCCCCACTCTTCATTGATCACCTCACCTGTCATCTTTGTTTCTATTGGTTCTCTATCCTCATGCATTTACAGGAGGAGAGCAGCTGTGCTCCTCCACCCCCAGAGTGCAAAGACCAGGCTTTTGTTCCAGAGAGATCCACCAGGGATGAGGTGAGTCTCCTGGTCATCCTTTCAAAGGCAGCAGTGATTCAGATCGCATGATTTCTTGAAATAAATCTTTCTGTTTCAGCTGGATTTGCTGTACGAGGAGGCCATCTACACTGTGGTCAGTCGCGTTGGGGTGCCGTCGCCAGAATATGTTACCAATGAAGGGGACATTTTCAACTACCTGCAGAAGGTGCAACTCTGTTATTTTCTCAATAAATTGCATAGTACATGATTCAGACACTGCTGTATCTCTCCACAACAAAACAAATATCACGATGCATGTTGTGCCTCTGGTGCTTCAAATCCACCAAGACCTAAACAAATATCATGCTCTGATTGATTTCTAAATATAAATGAAATACACAGGAATACTTGTTTTAATCTTTTGTTTTCAAAGGGCTTGCATTCTTGAAAAAAAAAGCTAGTCTTCGAAGGGATTGTGGGAGAATGGAGGGTTGCGCTTGGGTGGTGGTGGGGGGGGGGGTGTTTACTTTGACTTGGTTTTATGAGTTGGAGCAGATGCTCTTGTCTCAGACATGATTAAACATCAAAGCCCGTGCCCAATGGGGATTGATGTTCGGTGCTTATATTACACCCATGAAACCCCTGTCACTCCAGAGGAGCCTGATTCCATTCTGAGACCTCTAACACCGCGGTGCAGCAGGTCTTACGTTTGAAGTGTCTGATCTATAATATTTTTCCTTCAGAAAAAAAAAGAAAGAAAGATTTTTGCCTTAACCGTTGACACAACCAGAGCTTTGATTACCAGCACTAATATAAAGCAGAAAAAGACCCTTTTCTCAAGAATAATGTTTGTCAGCACTCATAACCTTTGAATTAATTTATTTAAAAAAGGGTAGACATGTAGAAGCAGTTAAACAGTTTTCTGTAGCAGTTTTTGAGATGGAAACTAAAAGTCAGAGCTAGTGAACTGCACTCATAAGCATTTTAATTGGACTCCAAATTAGAGACTCGTGAACATCATAAGAGGCTTTCGCACTGAACATTTTCATGCTTCCTAAAACTATTGGTGGAAGTACCCGCTTTTTGGCGTGATCCCACCACAGGAACTTGGAATGATTTTAGTTATAGGAAAGGACTACATTAGCTCCTAGTCCAGTGTAGGGTCTAACCCAGTGTTGGAGAAAATTACTTTTAAAAGTGATGTATTACAATATTGTATTGCTCCCTAAAAATCTACTTTTGTGCAAGTGAGATGAGTAAATGCATGTTCCAGGGTTCCATTGGGTCCTTGAAATCCTTGAAAGTTTGTGAATCTGAAAACCTGAAAGGCCCTGGAAAGTTTTTGAAAATCAACGTACATAGATACAGGTCCTTGAAAGTTACTGAATTTATTTTGTGCAAGTAGTTTTCTGGAAAAAAATCCATATTATTCCCTCCTGTCCGCTAATGTGTTATTTCGCCAACACTTCATGGCCTATGAATACTAGCCTGCTTGATTTATATTAGTTACACGCATTTACGACAAATAGAATATCAAATCTCTGTCATATGTCAAAAAATATATTTTTTTTTGCATTTTTTGTGTTTGACACATGGACACAAACTAACTCCACAAACATGGAAAACAGCGATAGACGGACCGACAGTCCTGGCACTTTTCCATCCTCAGTCCGCCAATTGTTGACTATGTTGAATGTCATGCTTAAATATCGTTGCTGTCTGTCCAACCCGATCGCACAGCAATTTAAAAAAAAAAAAGTGGCAAATTTGTACACATTCGTATGACCTCACTCATATTAATTTGTATAACTTTGTGAAAAAGTTTATGTATTTTATTAGGTGGCTAATTTGTACTCGTATTAATTTGTACGATTTGTGAAAAATCGTATGTGTTTTACGAGGTGGCTTTTTACGAATTTATACAACCTCACTGGTATGAATTCATATGATAAGTAAAGAAAATGTACATATTTTATGAGGTAGCTAATTTGTATGAATTTGTACGAAGTTATACAACCTCATTCACTACAAATTCTTATTATATGTGAAAAAACTTACATATTTTACGAAGTGGCTAATTTGTACAAATTTGTACAAAAATCGTATGTATTTTAAGAGGTGGCTTTTTACGAATTTATGAGGTGGCTAACCTCACTTGTACGAATTAATATGATATGTGAAAAAATATCACATATTTTACAAGGTGACTAATTTGTACAAATTCGTACGATCTAACGAGTATTAATTTGTATGATTTGTGAAAAATTGTATGTATTTTATGAGGTGGTTAATTTGCACAAATTCATACAACCTCACTCGTGTTCATTTGTACGATTTGTAAAAAATTTCACATATTTTACAAGGTGACTAATTTGTACAAATTCGTACGATCTAATGAGTATTAATTTGTATGATTTGTGAAAAAATTGTATGTATTTTATGAGGTGGTTAATTTGCACAAATTCATACAACCTCACTCGTGTTCATTTGTGCGATTTGTAAAAAATTTCACATATTTTACAAGGTGGCTATTTTGTATTCGTATGATCTCACTCGTATTAATTTGAAAGATTTGTGAAAAATCGTATGCATTTTAAGAGGTGGCTTACTCGTACAAATTTATACAACCTCACTTGTACGAATTCATATGATATGTGAAAAAACGTACGGATTTTACAAGGTGGCTAAGTTGTAAAAATTCGTATGACCTCACTTGTATTAATTTGTACGATTTGTAAAATATCTCACATATTTTACAAAGTGACTAATTTGTACAAATTCGTACGATCTAACTAGTATTAATATGTATGATTTGTGAAAAATCGTATGTATTTTAAGAGGTGGCGTTTTACGAATTTATACATTCTCACTTGTACAAATTCATATGATATGCACAAAATGTACGTATTTTACTAGGTGGCTAATTTGTACAAATTCTTACAACCTCACTTGTATTAATGTGTGCGATTTGTGAAAATTTGTATGTATTTTACGAGGTGGCTAATTTGTACAAATTCCTATGACCTCAGTCGTATTCATTTGTATGATTTGTGAAAAATCATATGTATTTATTAGGTGACTTTTTACAAATGTATACGACCTCACTTGTATGAATTCATATGATATGTGAAAAAACTTACATATTTTACGAGGTGGCCAATTTCTATGAATTCGTATGATCTCACTTGTAATATTTTGTACAATTTCTTAAAAATCTTATGTGTTTTACGAGGCGGCTGACTCGTATGAATTAATATGACCTCACTTGTACGAATATTTATCATATGTCAAAAATCATACATATTTTAAGAGGTGACTAATTTGTACGAATTCATGTGACCACACTCATTTTAATTTGTATGATTTGTGAAAAATCGCATGTATTTTACAAGGTGGTTAATTCAAATCATAGGATTTGTGAAAAAACTATATTTTACGAGGTGGCTAACTTGGGTGAATTCGTACGACCTCACTGGTATTAATTTGCATGATTTGTGAAACATCGCATGTATTTTACAAGGGGGCTAATTCATATGAATGAATACAACCTCACTTGTATGAATGCATATGATTTGAAAAAACGTACGTATTTTACGAGCTGGCAAATTTGTAAAAGTGTGTACAAAAGAACAACCCCTATCCCCGCCCCTAAACCTACCCCTCACAGATAAATCAAATCTTTAAATGAAAATCTTATTTTAAATATAAATCTGACATTATAAATGTCTTTACAGTCAATTATGATCAGTTGCATGCATCCCTAAAAAATAAATGTGTACTTTCCTTAAAAAAAATAAATAAAAAATAAATAAATAACAGTAGTGTACGCTGGGGAAATTAATTGTAAATATTTATAAGATTTGAGACTTGTGAACACATCTGTCATTGCATTACTATACCCATTATACTAAGTCATAAAAACTTCATATTCAAAAGGCTATTTTTCTAGAAACCAATCTTTTCTCTGATCACTTTTTCACTCAGGTCTTTGATATGGGTCAAGAGGAGCATGACATCATCCTCCAGCGGGTTCGAGAATCCAAGGTGAGGGTCTCACATAGATTTTGTCTGATATTACAAACACGACTCTCTTCTTCTCAAACTTTTATTTTGACAGTCACAGCAATAGCGGTATCTGCTGCCAGCTCGACATCAAGAGCTAACTTCTTATTTCTTTGTAGAGAAATTTCACTCTTTTCTTCTTTCATATGCATGAAGGTGAAAGACTACTTCAACAGGTTGAAAATGTTGAAATAAATGGAGAGCTTCTCTTACTAAACAGATGCAGAATCAATTAGAGTAGCAATTTAAACAAGTTTTATCTTTTGCGAGACTAAAGGAACATTGAAATGCCAGAATTGAATGAAGCTTTAGTTACCTCTTGTAACCTCTTAAAGGTCTTTGAAAATGGAATGTTCTGCTATTTGAATGTGAATCACAATGATCCGAGCCTTCATTTGAACAGCAGTCTCCCACTGTCTGTGTCATACATAATATACTCACCTCTAACATCTGAAACAGAAAACCTCTATTGATTTCTTTCCTCTCGACAGGCCTTGGCACTACTGCACGGCTTGCTCGCAATTATTTTACTGTGCACTCACTCGAGGTGCCGCCACCATGTCCAACAGCAAATGAAACATGTTCAGTTTTTATTATTGCCGTAATGCCTTCTAATCCATGTCTGAATTGTTCTTTTGTAGAAAGCCAGCTTTTCACTCAGGGTCTCTGTAATGAAAGGCAAGAATCTCATGGCGAAAGATGCCAATGGTAAGATGTTTTTGCCTTTTGTGAATCATTTGTGTGTTTTGCTTCTAATATCAAGTCTTTCTAATGTAGAAAAAAGGGGGAAAAAAGAACAGCAAGACAAAACATTCACATCTAGACATAATATCTATGTCCCTTAGAAAATCTTCAAAGGGCATTTTATTTATTTTACCTAAATCATTACATCAGTTGTTTTTGTTTTAGAATTTATTTTGTCTGTAAAGTTTTATTCTCCTTTTGAAGAGCCAAAATTCACATCACACTCTCAGAAAAAAGATACAAGCTAAAAGGTACATCCTTGTGTCTTATTCACCCTTAAATGGTACATAATAATATCTTAAAGGCATGGGATAGTAATTTAAAAGTACATACAGTTGAAGTCAAAAGTTAATTATTTTACCAAAATAAGAGGGATCATATAAAATACATGTTATTTTTTTATTTAGTACTGACCTGAAGATTTTTCACATAAAAGACATTTACATATAGTCCACAAGAGAAAATAATAGTTGAATTTATAAAAATGACTCTTAATACTGTGTTGTTACCTGAATGATCTACAGCCGTTTTTTTTTTAGTGATAGTTGTTCATGAGTCTCTTGTTTGTCCTGAACAGTTAAACTGCTCGCTGTTCTTCAGAAAAATCCCTTAAGTCCCATAAATTCTTTGGTTTTTCAGCATTTTTGTTTATTTGAACCCTTTCCAACAATAACTGGATTGAGATCCATCTTTTCACACTGAGGACAACTGAGGAACTCATATGCAACTATTACAGAAGGTTCAAATGCTCTCTAATGCTTCAAAAAGAAAAACAATGCATTGAGAGCTGGGGGTGAAAACTTTTGAATTTGAAGATCAGTGGAAATTGAATTTATTTTGTCTTCTGGGGAACATCTTCTGTAGCCTCTGAAGGGCAGTACTAAATAAAAAAAATATGATATTTAGTCAAAATAAGAAAAATGTACACATCCTGATCTTGTTCAAAAGTTTACACCCCTGGCTCTTCATGCATTATTTTTCCTTCTTGAGCATCAGTGAGCATTTGAACTTCTGTATAGTATAGTATAGTTGAAACAGACTATTTGTTTAAATGCTTTGAAACTTTATCCTGAGCTTTACTGAATTAATTAGTGAACATTTTTGTCTATGGGTGCTGTGTAGGCTACAGTGACCCCTACTGCATGCTGGGAATCCTCTTAGGACAGTCGCCCAAAGACACTGAGGAGAAAAAAGAGAGGAAATTCAGTTTTCGCAAGAGACGGGAAAAGTTAGAGAAGCGCTCGAGTGTTAAGGAAGTGCTGGCAGGTAGAGACATCCAGGTGACCGAAGTCAAACCAGAGACTCTGAACCCAGTGTGGAACGAACACTTTGTTTTGTGAGTATCCTACTTTTAAAATTGAATAGATAATATTAGATGATCTGTGCATTTTTAAACGTGTTTGTTCTCCACAGTGACATTGATGATGTTCACAATGACCTACTCCATTTGGACATATGGTAAGATGCATCAACATATGTCCCACAGAACGAGAACAGTCATCTCTGTTTTTCTCACTGAAGAATTGTTTGTTATTTTCCACCCTAGGGATCACGATGACGATGTTTCTGTTGCCGAAGCCTGTAAGAAGCTGAATGAAATCAGTGGTTTCAGAGGAATGGGCAGGTAGGTCACACAACAACCGTCTGTTGTCTTAAAGCTAATGAGCCTGAGATTCGTCTGACACATTCTCTGCAAATCCTGCCTGAAATGCATGCTGAATGCATGACTCAAACAGTTGCATCATATTATTAGATATTTCAAGCAAATTGCCAAATCCGTGAGGGCTAACGGGGCCACGGCATCAGGAAGCGAGGAGAATGCTGATGACTTCCTGGGCTGCATCAACATCCCGTTGAATGTGAGTTCTATTTCCGCACACTTTAGTTTCTATAACAGTAACACCGTGTCCTAACTACATGCAACGGTATCTTTTCCATGTTAATCTGAGTTTTTGTCTTAACTAACCACACCGACGACAGACAAAATTTCTATTTTAGAAACACTTTCATATACAAACTATATGACAGTGATAATCTAAGGTAATGATTATGTGCTTTATTCATAGTCAAATGTGTCTAATGTGAGTTTGAATATCATTTTCTGTGACCTTATAGCCATACTAAAAGCAACAACAGATAGTTTACCTCAGATCTTGAAAATAAATTAAAGCAAAGATGTACAGTCAAGCCCGAAATTATTCATACTCCTGGCAAATTCTGACTTAAAGTTACTTTTGTTCAATCAGCATGTTTTTTTTTTTTTTTTTGACTTGGCTTCTCCCATAAGATAATAAGACGATGTACAAGAGGCATCATTGTGGAAAAAAAAAATATTTATCAGCTTTTATTTACATTTGAACAAAAAGTGGCATGTCCAAAATTATTCATACCCTTTGCAAACTGTCCCAGTCTATGGGAAAATCCAAAGTTCTATACCATTCCAAATAGTCCAAGCTGTTCTAAAGCATCCTAATTACCTTGATTCATTGGGAACAGCTGTTTTAATCAACTCAACAGTTCCAGTGGCTACAGTGCAAAGTGTTTTTAAAAAATACAAGACGTTCCCCACTGTGAAAAATCTCAAAGGACGTGGTCGGAAGCCAAAAGTGACACCTGTGCTGGCCAGGAGGATAGTGAGAGAGGTAAAAAAGAATGCAAGGATCACCACCAAGATGAATGGGCAAAAATATGCAAAAAGCTGGTCAGCAGTTATAGGAAGCGTTTGATTGCTGTAATAATTGATTATTGATAAGTATGAATAATTTTGGACATGCCACTTTTTGTTCAAATGTAAATAAAAGATGAGTAATTATTTTTTCCACAATGATGTCTCTTGTACATCGTCTTATTATCTTCTGCTATGAGACGTCTATGTCATTTCTAATAATAAAAAAAAGTATTGCTGGTTGCAGGCTTGTGCACAGAATTTCAGAATTTGCCGCCATTTAATTAATGAGTTGGAATTTGAATTTTATTGACTCCGTCCCACAGGAAGTTGAATTTGAATTGGAGTTGGAATGACAGGAAGTGGAATTAAATTCATGGCAATTCAAAGACATTCCACACAGTCATACAACAGAAAGAATGTGTTGAATCCCACATACAATTACTTTAATTTTGTAATTTAATAGCATAATTTCATTACACATAACTAGTCACTCCTCAACCCTGCATACATTTTGTTCCAACATATAGATAATGATCAAATTCTTGAAATAAATTACTCCCTCAATGTTTGATTAGTTTTGTTCAAAATGTTATTTTCATTTCAAAGTAATCAAATAACACAATGTAATCTGTACAAGTAGTTCAAACTAATATCATTTATAGAATATGTAATGAAATCATATCTGACATATATTGTAAAGCTTCATTGTTAAACACTTCACTTATATGAATTTCTTTGAATTTATATTGAATTGCAATTCTGCTTCCTTTAATTCAAATTCGAATTGAAATTCTAGATCCTGTTTTTGACATCAATTCAAATTCAATTCAAATTCAAGAATTGAATTGGAATTTAGGAGTCATTCTCAATTCAATTCTGAATTGTGCACAAGCCTGGCTGGTTGAATAAAAGTAACTTTAAGTCAGAATTTGCCAGGGGTATGAATAATTTCGGGCTTGACTGTATGTTAAAACTGCGAACTCAATGCAAACCAACAAGCATATTCCATAACAAAGATGGTATTAGTCACTGAGTATGTTCATTTAATAATTGTAAAAAGATTTAATATTTATGAATTAGATTTTAAACATGTAACGTTTTTTAATCAACACACGCTTTTGATTGGCTTTGATATTTGATTGATTAGAGTGACGTAACTGAATCATAGCTATTTAGAAGCCCAAAAGAGCACTGCACTCAAGTTTATGATCAAATTCATAAATATTAAACCTTTTTTACATTATTAAAACTACATACTGAGTGACTGATACCATTTTTGTCATGGAAACACTTGTTGGTTCGTATTGAGTTCACAGTTTTAACGTATATGTTCGCTTATATGTAAGATCTGTTCTTGCTTTCAGTATGGCTATAAATGTGAGTCATATTCGTACGCACATTAGACATTTTTTAACACCGAAAAAAAGCACATATTCAGTATCTGAGATTATAACTGCCGTAGTTTGTATGTTGTTGTTCCAGCCGCGACGTCACAAAAGAAATATAAAGCGTTTTTATAATTGAAAGTTTGCATGTTGCCATTGTGGCTAGTTAGGACGAAAACTTAACATGGAAAATATACCTTTTATGGTGTGTAGTTAGGACATGGTATAAAGGCCAATTCACACCACACCAACAAACGCCAAAAGACTAGTCTGTTGGAGTTTGTTTCATCAGTGTGTAAAGATGACTTATTTTGTGACTTACTGTGTTTGTTTTTGAATCTACTTTCTCTCTCAATAGGAGATCCCGGTCGTTGGTTATGATAAATGGTTTAAGCTGGAGCCCAGATCCAGTGCCTCTAAAGTTCAAGGAGAATGTCACCTGATTCTTCGCCTCTTCACCACTCAGGTACTGCTTCTCACCTGAAATTTTCACTCATTAAAGGGATAGTAACTCTGAAAATCAACATTCTATCTGTATTCTATCATCTTTTATTCACCCTCATGTCTTACAAAACCTGGATGACTTTTGTTTGTAGAAAAATGTTGTTCACTACTGAATTGCAATTTCTTGATAATTTACTGACCCCATGTCATCCAATATATGTTCATGTATTTTTTGAGGAAAACATTCCGGGATTTTTCTCCATATAGTGGACTTCAATGGGGATCAACGTGTTGAAGGTCCGAAATGTTTCAATGTTTCAAATGTTTCAATGCAGCTTCAAAGGGCGCTACAAGATCCCACTCGAGGAATAAGGGTCTTATCTTGTAAAACGATTGGTCATTTTCTTAAAAAAAAAATGTTTATACTTTTTAACCACAAATGCTCATCTTGCACAAGCTCTGCAATACTAAGCTATGACTTTACGCATTACGTTATCACGTTGAAAAAGGTCATGTGTGGTTAGTTCTTTGTCTGTGTACTCTGGTTCGAAGAGGTAGGGTAGAGGGTAGGGTCCATCTTATTTTCTCCTCAAACTTCAAAATCGTTGGACATCATTGTTTTTTATCTTTTTTGTAAAGGCCATTTGGCTTTCTTTGCACGTTCACTGGGTTGATACCTCTGCCTTCATCACAGTTGACCTTTCCAATGTGATTACAAAATGTGTGAAGTTGAGCTAGTGATGAGCATTTGTGGTTAAAAAGTATATAAATTTGTAATTTTTTAAGTAAATGACAGACCATTTCACTAGATAAGACCCTTATTCCTTAGCTGGGATAGTGTAGGGCCGTTTGAAGCTGCATTGAAACTGCAATTTGTACCTTTAACCCAGTGATCCCCATTGAAGTCCACTATATGGGGAGAGAGTTTCCTCAAAAACCCAAGTTTCTTTTCAACTGAAGTAAGACATGAGCATTTTGTATGACATAGATTTTTTATAAAATTCATTAAAATGGAGCATTACAGTTCTTACCGTATTTTTAATCAAATGTGACCCTGGACCACAAAACCAGTCTTAAGTCGCTGGGGTATATTTGTAGCAATAGCCAAAAATACATTGCATGGGTTAAAATTTTAGATTTTTTTTAATGCCAAAAATCATTAGGAAATTAAGTAAAGATCATGTTCCATGAAGATTTTTTGTAAAATTCCTACTGTAAATATATCAAAATGTAATTTTAGTTTTGTAAAATGCATTGTTAAGAACCTAATTTGGACAACTTTAAAGGTGATTTTCTCAGTATTTTGATTTTTTTTGCATCCTCAGATTCCAGATTTTCAAATAGATGTATCTCGGTCAAATATTGTCCTATCCTAACAAACCATAAATCGATAGAAAGCTTATTTATTGAGCTTTCAAATGATACATAAATCTTAGTTTTGTAAAATTTTACCTTATGACTGGTTTTGTGGTCTAGGGTCACAAATAAATGCATTCTTGTGAGCATAACTTTCAAAAACATAACACAAATCTTACTGACTGAGGTTACATTCAGAGGGTTTTTGAAAAACAATGGTTAGAAATTTTCCTTTAGGGTTAATATGCCTATTTATCATCATAATATGTATTAATCACTCCACTTTCTGCTCAACAGAGAGACACAGCCCTGAGTAAAATGGCCTCCAATGTGACCATTCACAAGAAGATGTTGAGTCAGATTCTGGACTGTGAGCATAATCAAATTCAGGTTGCGCTTTTTTTTATTTGCCTCGCATTCATTTGCATTAAGCTTAGAGCTTATCATAAATAATCATACCATTTTAATTGCAGAAAGAGCCTTATAACTGGAATGGACAAGTGTGTGCGGCTGCATGGACTGTGCTGTCCCATCATGCAGTGCAGGCTGATCTCTCCCCTCTGCAGCAGGCCATCATGTGCGTATGAAACATCAAACCTGTAGTGTGAGATCGTGGCTCATCTGTGACGTGCCACACAGTCGGCGTGTTTATTGACAGGAAGAGCACAACAGCATGAAAACAGCAAATGCTTATAACACCAAGACCCATCCTGATAATCGCTGCATGCCTCAGCTACACATTGCTGCCAACAGTGAGACTGACACTAGTGTGTAAACGGATGTTTTTGCATGTGTTTGCAGCCGTTGGCAGTGTTACAGCAGCCATCACCGCTCTCAGAGGATGAGCTACGCTCTGCTCCTCAGGCTGCTGAAAACCGTGGAGGCAGAGTGGGAGGATACCGCTGTGCACGGGGAACTGGTGGGTTTTTACAGCAGCTTGCTGACCCTGAAAAATCTGGGCACATTTGTGTGCCGTATCACAGAGACTGGGGCTCAGTGCTCTTTGGAGATTTACACGCTAGGGGTGAATTCATTGCACTGCAGAAAATCATTTTCTCGATCAGCATTTTCTTCTTGTTTACCAGTAAAATGCTAATTTGTGAGCATGAGACATTTAGTTACAAAGCAAATTTGCATGATATTAAGATTTGTTGTTTGAGAATATCTGGAGGCAATATTGTTTTTGCTTTAAGCATAAATCTAATCAAATTGAGGTTTATGTTTATAAACAGGAGAAAATCTGTGTGTATAAAACATTTTTGCTTAAAGGTGAATTATGTGCGACAAGTAGGGGTATTTTGAACAAACAGCAGTGCTACGTACAATGTCTTGCAATTTTTTTTATGTTTTGTTGTGTTGCTGCCTTATGTTAAACTGCTTTAAATTACTTTTTTTCCACATCAATCTACACTTAATACACCATACTGACAAAGTAAAAACAGAATTGACATAACTTCATTAAAAAAAAACTGAAATTAGTACGTTGCATAAATATTCATACCCTTAACTCAGTACTTAGTTGAAACACCTTTACAGCCTCAAGTCTTTTTGGTATGATGCAGCAAGCTATGCACAATTATCTGCCATTTTTGCCTCACCTCTTCACCTCTCAAGCTTAGTCAGCTTTGATGGGGCAGACATAGTGTTGTCTATAAGCCACTCTTGCTGTGTGCTTAGGGTCATTGTCATGTTGGAAGGTGAACATGTTACCCAGTCTGAGGTTCTGAATGCTCTGGACTGGGTTTTTATTAATGCTATCTTCCTTCTTCTACTCTTCAGGTGATGAGCAATGCCTGGTTTCCTTCAAAGACTATGCTTGGAACTTAGGCTCATCAGACCACATAATCTTGTTTCTCACAGTCTGAGGGTCCTTTAGGTTTTTGCAAATTTCAAGTGTGTTTTTATGTGTCTTCACTGAGGAGAAGATTGAGTCTTGCCACAGTGATGTTTGTCCTTCTGTAAGTTTCTCCTATCTGCATATATGATCATGGAGCTCAACTAGAGTGACCATCAGGTTCTTGGTCACCAGTCTAACCAAAGCCCTTCTCCATCATTTGCTCAGTTTGCTCTAAGCTCTAAGAAGAGTCTTGGTTGTTTCAGACTTCTTACATTAGGGGTAATGGAGACTACATGCTTCTGCGCATCTTCAATGCAGCAGATTTTTTTCTTAACTCTTCCCCAGATGTGTGGCTTGATGCAGTCCTGTTTCTGAGCTCTACAGGCAGTTTTTTGACATCAGGGCTTAGTTTTTGCTCTGATATGCATTTTCAGCAGTTAAACCTTTCATTAAGATCGGCGTGCCTTTCCAAATCATACCCATTTAATTTAATTTGCCACAGGTTAACTACACTCGAAGTGTAGTAACATCTACAAGCAATATGAATGCTCCTGAGCTAAATTTCAACAGTCCCATACAAGGGTATGAATACTTATGCAATGGAATCATTTAAGTTTTTTATTGTTAATACATTTGCAAAGATGTTAAAACCAGTTTTTTGGCCATTATGGTGTATAGAGTGTAGATTGATGTGGGAAAAAAGTCATTTAAAGCAATTTAACATACAGTAAGGCAGCAACATATGAATACTTTCGCAAGGCACTGTGGCATAAGCAGTTGTTTTTTATTTAAATTACATTTTATAATTTCAATATTTAAAGCCAAGTCAGAATAGTCTGACTTTAGATTTGTGAAATTATGCTACATAAGACACCTGCACAAAACACAAACAGCAGATGGACTGAGTGAAAATGCAAATATATTTTCTAACAGCAGGTGGCGCTTATGGAACAGCAGCGATATAGAGTTTCCTTGGTTATGCTGTAAACAAAGCTGCGTTTATCCACCTAATATTTTTGTTAAATTTTTGCATCTGGCTTCCAGTGTCATTTGCGTCCAGATATTTATAGCTGTACAAAAGAGCTTGTTTTGCTGCTTGATATTGCAAATTGGTCTGTCTTACCATATTATTTTAATGTGTTATCTTAATTATGAACACAATGGTTTGTAGTACAAACAGTTTTACTGTTTACTGCACTTTGTTATTCTTCTCCCTATGGTGGCTTTTGAACCAAACGTCTCACACATGACCAGGAAACACTTTACTTACGCATTAAAAAATAAGATGGATAAAGACTACTTTAATATGCATTATGGAGGTAAGAGGAAAAGAAAATAGGTCTAAATAAGTCTAGCAAAGTAGTTATGGCAAATAGTAATTCTAATAGTAATACTGTTACTTTGTGTAAAAAATCTTTCTTAAAAGTACAGTTCGCTAGATGTGTTTTTTAAAAGTTGAACTTCTTTTAACTTGAGCACTTTGTCTTACAAAAGATCTAGGATATGAATGCAGTGGCCTATGTCAACTTCAATGCATTGTCAATTTTTTAAGCACAAACACACCTCCTTTTTTTGTACACTAGGCTTATTAAAATCAGAGCCGCTTGTCTGGTGCAGTTAACGTTGCTTATATTGCTTTCAGAGTTGCGCTGTGCAAATTGCAATTGGTGCTAATTTATTGCATAATTCCTTTAGCGAATCGGGTGCTAAAACAACACTGTCAGCGTGTGCAAATAAACGGCGCTATCAGCGGGTGTAATTAATTCTCCGTGAATTCCCCCCTAAGGCTCTAGTTTGGAACTAATTCTTTTCATCTGGGTCCAGTCTGTAATTATGTGTTTCTGAGTGCAGGAGGGTCTCTTGGCAGAGAGCTTCAGACTTTACTGTGATTACTGCCTGTCTCAAATGAAGAGTATGCGTCAAGTGTTCCCCTGCAACAACTCTGCTGCCATCATACGCTGTGAGCTTATGCTGAGGTGAGTTCATACACACATAAAGGTTACAAAGGCTCATGAACTCACACATGTGTTCACAGAAACCCACATTCATATGGTCGATTTCCTTGCTGAAGGACCAAAATAAAGCTATTTGAATTCAGATATTTCTGCCATCAATTGCTGCAGCTGTGCCTCAGAGCTCATGGTGATCTGCCCTTTCCGACTCCTATGGGTAGATCAGTATTGGGTAGAGGGACACACAAAAATTGACATCCTGTGGTCATTTCTAGTGTTGCTACTACAGTGTAGTACAGTACATATACTGGGCTCAGAGACACACTAACACACAAACAGTTCATGCAGGTTCCACATGGTGTCGTTGAAACTGTTCTTTGGATATTGATCCGCTGTGTGTATGTGTGCTTTAGGAGCATCGGTCACATGCAGTCAATGGCAGCCTTTAGAGCCGTGTGTTCAAACCGCAGTGAACTGCACTTGGAAATAGCCACAGTTATAAAGGTAATAAAGTGATACAGACATACAACAGTGGTCTCAAAAGGTATTTGGACACTGAAGCCACACTTTGTCAAAAATATATAAAACTGTTCCAAATGTTTGGGGTAACTGAGAATTTTATTCCGTGGGGACACATTACATTGACCAAACATGACAGAAATGCTGTTTTTTTTTTTTTTTTACTTTAACTTCTTCAAAAAATCCTGACAAAAATGTATCAGCGTGCAAGTAGTGTAAGTGTAAGCAGCACCACTGTTTAATAAGAAATGTTTCTTGAGCATCAAACCAACATATGTGACCTTGGACTACAAAACAATTCTTAAGTAGAATGGTATATGTGACCCTGGACCACAAAACCAGTCTTAAGTCGCTGGGGTATATTTGTAGCAATAGCCAAAAATACATAGTATGGGTCAAAATTATTGATTTTTCTTTTATGCCAAAAATCATTAGGAAATTAAGCAAAGATCATGTTTCATGAAGATTTTTTGTAAAATTCCTACTGTAAATATATCAAAATGTAATTTTTGATTAGTAATATGCATTGTTAAGAACTTAATTTGGACTACTTTAAAGGTGATTTTCTCAGTATTTTGATTTTTTTGCACCCTCAGATTCCAGATTTTCAAATAGATGTATCTTGGCCAAATATTGTCCTATCACAACAAACCATACATCAATAGAAAGCTTATTTATTGAGCTTTCATGTGTATTTCATATGTATACATCTCAGTTTTGTAAAATTTAACCTTATGACTGGTTTTGTGGTCCAGGGTCACATATTTCTAGCAATAGCCAAAAGTACATTGTATGGGGCAAAATTGTTTTATGCCAAAAATCATTAGGATATTAAGTAAAGATCATATTCCATCAAGATATTTTGTAAATATTCTACTGTAAATATAGCAAAACTTCATTTTTGATTAGTAATATGCATTGCTAAGAACTTCATTTAGACAACTTTAAAGGCAATTTTCTCAGTATTTAGATTTTTTTGCACCCTCAGTTTACAGGTTTTCAAATAATTTCATTTTGGCCAAATATCGTCGTATCCTAACAAACTTAACAAACTTGACTATCCTATGACTAACCTTATGACTTGTTTTGTGGCCCAGGGTCACATATTAGAATGATTTTTAAAGGATTGTGTGTCACTGAATACTGAAGTAATGATGCTAAAAATTAAGCTTTGATATATTTTAACACACTTTTTTTTTTTTTTTTCAATTGTAAAATGATAAATACATTGTTCAAAATACAGATTCTGGTTGCCAAATGTAGAAAATACTTCATGTGATGAAGTACACCTGTGATTAATATATAACACCTTTGTGAAATGGAGAGAAAATGACTTCATGCATGTACTACTCATCTTGAGGGACCAGATGGTTTAAGGTCATGGCTCTGAAAAAAACTCTAGCAGATGCTACTTGATTTTATATTTTATATTTTCTACTGTACTGTACAGTTTTACACATCCAAAATTGTCCAAATATTTTTGGGACCACTGTACACAATGATTTTAAATTGTTACTATTTGTAATTTTTGGTTTCTTTGTTTATTCCTGACTTTAGAAAGGCACAGTTGAATGGTATGAAGGAATAATATCAAACATTAAACCAGATGAAGGCGTAAGTATTGATTTCATTACAATTTTAAAAGTGTTTTCAAATGTAGTTCCAACATTTTGCTACAGTACAAAGAAAGCTTTGTTAAGCTAAAATGAATACCTTGTTTCAATGGCCCTTTATACACCAATCAGGCATACCATTATGACCACCTTCTTAATATTGTGCTGGTCCCGCTTTTGCTGGCAAAACAGACCTGACCCATCGAGGCATGGACTCCACTAGACCCCTAAAGGTGCGCTGTGGTATCTGGCACCCAACATGTTAGCAGCAGATCCTTTAAGTCCTGTAAGTTAGGGCCTCCATGGATCGGACTTGTTCAGGTTGTTCAGCACATCCCACAGATGCTCGATTGGATTGGGATCTGGGGAATTTGGTGGCTAGGTCAACACTTCAAACTCGTTGTTGTGCTCCTCAAACCATTCCTGAACCATCTTGGTGAAAGAGGCCACAGCCACCAAGGGTGTATTGTAATGCATTAATGCAAAAATGACTTTCGCCAACACTGATTTCTCCATTCATACTGCAGTCACTTCTGTAGATACAGTACCTGTAGTTTCTCTTTAGCTTTTAATTAAACAAGAAATCAGTGGTCAAGCATTTCAGTAGCTGATGTAACTGTTGTCTGCATGTCTCTACAGACTCTAGAGGAGCAGCTGAGGCGTTTGGTTATGGTGGTTGATGCAGTATGTGTTGATGTGCAAAGAGGACAAAATGTCTACAACAAGCTTTTTTACAGGTAACTTTTCGAACTTTTCAAACAGGTTTCCACTCATGCTCAGTCAGTATTGCTGTGTTGGGCTGGTCACGATGTTCAAACAAACAGAGCAATGTTTTGATTGCCCCGCAGATACACAGCATTTACACTTTTTGGGAAAACCAACCTATGAATATTTAAACCTACGATTATTTAAAGTACACTTGATTTTTAATGAGATGGGTTGGGACACAACAACAATGAAACAAGTTTTAAGAAACATAGATAACAATGATTTTGGCTTGTCTTTCAGCTCTGTGAAGGTTGACTTCTTCAGCATCTCCTACCGGCAGTTAGAGAAGCTTGTAAGTTTGAGCACCCCTGGGAACTCTTACAGATCTCTGTTAAAAATAAGTCTTTCCTCGATAAACAGGAGTCAGGCTATAGAGAGGGATCTTTAATGTTGCGCTGTGTCTCCAGGTGGCAGATGACGTGAATGTGGCAATGGAGCGAGTGTGTGGGAACCTGGAGCAGGAGAGTTCACGACTTACCCAAACCATGGGAGAGACTCTTTTTGAGCTCTACATGTCTCTGAAGTCCCTTAAGCGCTTCAGGGAGTTTCTGCCTCTCAAGTTAGTCATTGGGCTCCTCTTAATCCATCTGCATGAGAGTTAAATCATCAGCTAGACTAATTATGTAAAGAGTGTTGATAGATAAATCATTTTTCTATAATTGACAAGTTTATCAACTCTTGAGTGAGCTTGAGTATGGCTTAGTCATAACTGGTGATTCACATGTGGAAATTTCTCTTCAGAGACACTAAGATGTTGGCTCTAACTGGATTCCACAACTCGTTTAAGACCTCTATTCATAAATGGCTGCAGATTGTACATGAAAGATCCACTGACAGGATCCGCAAAGCTGTGGAAATGGATCAGGTGAGTTTGAGGCCATAAAAAGAACAAAACATTATACAGTAGCATATATTATAGCTACTAATACTTCTTCACTTGCAATGTCAGAGAGAAAAGCATAAAATAGCAGCAGATTAATCCTAATGCTGAAAACTGCATCTGCCCAACACCTACTTAAAGGATTAGTTCACTCCACAATTAAAATATCATGATAATTTACTCCCCCCTGTGCCATCCAAAATGATCCTGTCTTTCTTGAGTCGAAAAGAAATTAAGGTTTTTGAGGAAAACATTCCAGGATTTTAATCCATATAGTAGACTTCAGTGATTGATCTGTCAAAAAATATATATTTATATACTTTTTAACCACAAATGCTCGTTTTGTACCGGTTTGACCTCACGCATTACGTAGTCAAGTTGGAAAGGCGGCAGTACCAACCCAGTGTTGACATGCAATGAAAGTCAACCGCTGTTTACAAAAAAGGTAAAACAACAGTGTCGAACAATTGTGAAGTTGGAGTTTTTTGCCCTAACTTACCTTTTTGAACTGAAGTACACGGTCGTAAGTTGTAGACGCGCATTGCCGAGCTAGTACAAAATGAGCATTTGTGGTTAAAAAGTATAGAAAATGTAATTTTGTTTTTGAAAATGACTGATCGTTTTGCTAGATAAGACTCTTTATTTCTCAGCTGGGATTGCGTGGAGCCCTTTAAAGCTGCGCTGAAAATGCAATAGTTCACTATACAGAGAAAAATCCTGGGATGTTTCCTCAAAAATCCTAATTTCCGTTTTGACTTTGTCACCAGGTGTAGGACAAACAATAAGGTTGAAGTTGTGTTTTTTAATCAGATATATTTTGAAAACTTGTAAAGTACAGCAAAAATAGTGATGGCAATGCTGCAGATGAGTTAACAGAGAAGAGTAGGTTATGGAAGATGAGGTAGATGGTGTGGGGTGACATGATTACAAGCCAGGACATGTGCAATGGTTTCCATGCCTGCCAGTGAGTCATAGTAAAACCCATTTCTACTGTAAAGACAGCATGTCCGCTCCTGCTGAACCGTCAGCCAAACCAACATTGACAGACCACCCAACATTTTCATATTACATTATATAGGTTTTATTTTTTAAATATAAATATAAATGTATTTGTTTTACTGAAAACAAATGAATAAAAATGTGTAAGAATAGTAGCATCAACTGTATTACATTTAAAGGTATTTTTGTGGACTTCCTGCACAGCTTTTCCAGTTTCTAGACTTTCCAGTACGAGTTACAAAGCTTTTGGGATCTACGTCAACCTATAATTTTAAGATTGTTTATATATTTTCTGTGATCTACTTACAGTTCTTTTTATAAAACATGGCCCTGACAAAAAAAAAAAAAAAAAATTCTTCACGTTAAAAAAGAAATGGTTCTTTTGAGACCTGGTTCTTTGTGAACCCCAAATGGTTGTTCAATGGCATCGCTACGAAAACCACCTTTATTTTTAAGGCTGTACCAAGGAGACCTAATAAAATCAGCCTCTTTGAGTGAAAAATGTACCCCATTGAGAGCCTGTTAGTCAGTGTGTTGGCTGCATAGCGTAACATGTGTCTATTTTAATGATACAGCTGGAGCCGATCCAGAGTCAGACCAAGCACAGCTCCTCAGCGGTGGACGTTGCAACATGCTTCAGCCAGGTGCGGGAGTTCTGGGCCCAGCTGGCGTGGCCTGATTCAGCGGGAGCCTTCATTTTCATCACGCGGCTGACGGACGTGAGCACCTCTAAGCTCTAAGCTCCACTTTCATAAGCATGCAGTTTAAGCTTGCACAGCTGGGGAGCGGCGGTCAAAAACACTGATAATAAAAAGCATGCTCGTAATGGAAAGGAGAATTGATGGTTTCACCCACATAACGCAATTCTTTCTTGATGTGTGGCAGAATTTCTGCAGCGAGGCAGTGTGTTACGCCGAGCTGATCAAGCGCAAGATTGAGAGGGGCCAGCTGGGACGAGACCACAAGAGTTTCATCGTGCAGGTAGCGCTTCTGGGCAAGGGAGGGTTGGCTTTCATTACGAGCGAAGTAAATGTCAGCGTTGAGTGCTTCTCCCTGACAACACTGACGTCTCAGCGGTGTGCCTGTGTCACAGTGTGCCTGACCTCGTTAGCGCCCCCTTTTCATTTTGCACTGTATGCTTTCTCTCTCCCTCCGCCCCATTTAGACCTCCTTATTTTCTTCCTTTTTGTTCTTTCCACTTTATATCTCTCCTTTCCTCATTTCCGATCTCCCTTCCTTCTCTTCCTGGCTGCCGCTTTGGTGCAGGTTTGTGTCGCCCTGAACAGCACGGAGCATGTGCGTGTGTACCTGGGGGGTCTGCCGCGGGAGCTGGACTGGCGGGGGGTCGAACAGGCCATGGAGGAGTCATGTGGCTTGGAAGGGAAGGAGCAGGTCAACAAGTCCCTCAATGGGCAGCTCTACAACGCTGATATCGACCTGCAGAGGGAGGCCAAACGCCTAATCACACACCTTACTGATAGGGTAATAGCATACATCAAAAAGTACAGTTCAACTGCTAAGAGATCTGATTATTTCAAGAGCTATGGAAACAATACTGTACAAGCATGCTATGTTAACGCTGAAGCATATTGTACCCAAACAGTTTTTTGAAAATTAGATTTCTGGGGTGCCTTTCCAATTCAAGGCTGTAACTTATGTTACCTAAAGGAGAAGTTCACTTCCAGAACAAAATTTTACAGATAATTTACTCACCCCCTTGTTATTCAAAATGTTAATGTCTTTCTTTCTTCAGTCGAAAAGAATTTGGTTTTTGAGGAAAACATTTCAGGATTTCTCTCCATTTAATGGACTTGATGGTGCCCTTGAGTTGAACTTCCAAAATGCAGTTAAAATTGAGCTTTAAAGGGCTCTAAACAGTCCCAGCCGAGGAAGAAGAGTCTTATGTAGCGAAACGATCAGTTATTTTCTAAAAAAAAAAAAAAAATTATATACTTTTTAACCTTAAATGCTTGTCTTGTCTACCTCTGCATCAATTCTGTGTATTCCAGTTCAAGACAGTTAGGGTAGGTCGAAAAATTCTCCTCCGACTTCAAGATCGCTGCAGAAGTACCGACCCAGTGTTTAAGTGAACATGCAAAACTCATCAAATGCCCTTTACAAAAAAAGGTAAAACAGCGATGTAGGAGAATTTTGAAGTTGGAGAAGAAAATGAGATGGGAGTTTTTCGGCATACTCTAGCTCTCGTGAACCAGAATACACAGAGTACACACAGAGCTAGACAAGATTTGAGGTTAAAAAGTATATAAATTGTATTTTTTTTTTTTTAAATAACCAATCGTTTTGCTAGATAAGACCCTTTTTTCTTTGGCTAGGATCATTTAGAGCCCTGTGAAGCTGCATTTAAACTGCATTTTTGAAGTTCAATCTTGGAGGCACCATAGAAGTCCACTGTATGGAAAGAAATCCTGAAATGTTTTCCTCAAAAAACATAATTTCTTTATGACTGAAGAAAGAAAGACATGAACATCTTGAATGACAAGGTGGTGAGTAAATTATCTGTAAATTTTTGTTCTGGAAGTGAACTTCTTCTTTGAGCTATCCTAGGTGTATGCGACTTTCTTCTTTCAGACAAATACAATCAGAGTTGTATTTAAAAAAAAAATGTCCTGGCTCTTCCAAGCTTTATAAAATATCCATATTCAAAACTTTAGAAACCATAATCTTTAGCTGCTGCTAACTGTCGTATGCGTGTTCATGAGAGGGTGGCGTTAAAAAGGATGACGTAGGTTGTAGGCGTAGTGTAAGCTCTTGTGAGAAGTGGTGAACACGAAAACGCAGTGGACAGAGCAAACCTAAACACAGCTTACAAATTAGAAGTATAAAACAAGAATTTGTGAAGAAACATGTTGGAAGATTTTGATATAAGCCAAAAGGAGTTTTCTTTTCTGTAAACATAACTTGATTCTCACCGAGATTTACGCTTCACCTACGTTCTACGTCATCCAGTGGAACGCCACTCTCTCATGAATGCTTGCCCTGCTGAAAAAACCAGCATATGCTGGTTTTTTCAGCAGGGTGTACAGATGTGGCCATTAAGAATGCACTTTTTTTCATGCCATTTTCTTTTAAATGTGTGCTTCACAGAATATCCACCAGAATTTCGCTATGTCAATGTTCTACATCATCCACCGTCGTGAACGCGTGAAAGCTAGAAATTATGGGTTTATAAAGTTTTAAATATGGATATTTTTCTAACACAAAAACTTTGATTCGCTTCAAAAGACCTTTATTAACCACCAGCACCATGTGGAGCACTATTTATAATCTTGGAAGAGCCAGGACATTTTTTTTAATATAACTCAAATGTATATGTCTGAAAGAAGAAAGTCATATGCACCTAGGGTGGTTTGTGGGTGAGTAAATCATGGAGTAATTTTCATTTTTGGTGAACTAGACCATAGTTGGCTAACAATAGTTTTGGGAAACACACCCCTGATTGGTTAGCTTTGCACAATTTCCGGAGTAAAAAGTCAATCATATAAAACTTTGTCCTATACAGATGCTTCCTGAACTCAGAAGATGCATTCAACACATCAGCCTATCTCCAGACTCCATTAACAATGACGAGGCAAGTATGAACAAAACAGAGAAAGAACATGTAATTATGGCCTAATGTGTTTTTCAACATATGTCCTCTTTGATGAACTACTCCAGGCTGTGGCTCCCCTGATGAAGTACCTTGATGACACTCTAGTCATCCTCAATGAGTCACTGGTTGAAGAGAATCTAACAAGGTAATTACTTGCTTCATTTAAAAAGGAACATGTAGTAACAACAGTAATGACACATAGATTTATCCTTGGAAGCATGTAAATCGGGCTCTGTAAAGTGGTAAACAACTGAATTTGAAGGAGGTCGCTGTGTCTGTGAGCGTGATCTTTACCGTTATTGTGCATCCCAGGGTTCTGCAGAGTCTGTGGGAGCTGCTCCTGCGGATGATCCTGGACACTGTGGCGGAAAACAGGGGCGTCCAGGTGGAATTCTACACACGGTTTCAGTACACCGTAGAGGTCAGTATGGATGAGTAACAGTGGTGGCTTTTCAACAATTGGGCAAAAACGTTCTTGTTTCTTAACCGTTCCTTTCCGTGGCCAGCCCAGCTTGTACAGATATAGTTTCATTTTCTACTATGGGGCTGATAGCAGAGCTTGAACTACAAATGCGTCAGTCGTGCCCTTGGTAATGCAAGTGTTTACATACAGTATGAGATGCAAATAGCGACCGCGTTATGCAGGATGATCAGATATTTCTGTTTACTTCACTCAAATAGCATGCTTGGCCAGATACAGAGAGAAACTGGTAGCCAGACAACAAACAAGTGACCAATCTTGAGTATCGACGTCATTACATGCAGTGTACCAGCATGGTTCCAGACTCAGAACGGGTTTGTAATCGTGCCGTGCCACACCAAGCTCAAGTGGAAATATAATTGTAACTATTCATTATTGTTCTTTATACATTTCTGCAAAACTGAAAAATATGTATGAATCACTGCAGTTTCCAGTTACGCTAGAGGCAGTAAAACTCAAACAACAACAACAACACAATGATTTTCAGGTACAGAGTTTTAAATTATAAAGCCTAATTTTCATACTGTTACCTGCAGAATATTATGTTATGACTTCAAAACAATTTTCACATCCTGTGCAATTTGAAAACTGATACTTTTGAATGTTATCGTCACATATACAGCTTCATATAGGTGAGTTTTCAAATTAGTAGGTTTGCTCGGTAGCTCACGTGATATAGCATTGCACTTGAGTGATGAAGAGCTCTGGTATGAATCCCGTAAAAACTATGGTTCGACAAAACAGCTCAAATCCGCGTAAAGAAGTTAAAATAGCATGGCTGCGTCAACAAATGCGTTTTATATAACTTTTGCATTTGTTAGTCTCGCATAGCCAGACCTTCAGACTGACTGCTGAAGGTCTGAAATCCATGGCAGCTTTCATTGGCCAAGGCCCGCCCATAAGGCCGTTTGACCGACATGTCAAACAACCAATCACAGTTTGTTTTGTTCAGCGTCACGTTTCGGGTGAAGAAGAGGGAGAGCAAGCAGTAAGTCAATAATTTGTTCGCGAACGTTGCAAAAGTGTATAACAACAATGGCGTCTGCATAAGCACCTTTCAGCAAAATGCTGAGTAAATCAGGCTGTTTTCACACCTGCCTCATTTAGTTCGGTTGAATCGTACTAGAGTTCGTTTTCCCTCTTGGTGCGGTTCGTTTGGACAGGTGTGAATGTATCAATCGAGTGCGCACCAAAAGCGGATCAAAGAAGCGTACCGAGACCTCCTTGAAGAGGTGGTCTCGGTACGCTTTCAAACGAACACTGGAGCAGTTTGTTTATGGTAAGAACATGAACCGAACTCGAACAGACCCAACCGCGCCTTTTTGGACTAATCCAGCTGCCGTAGTCCGCTGCGCTGTTCATTATGGAATGAGGACAAGTATTCGTTGACAGTTAGCGCTTTAGCAACATGGCAGCTCGCGGACAAACTTGGAGTTGTGAGGAAGTGTGGAGCCTCATAAATTTGGTCTGATGATCATATTAGCTCCAAACTTTCGAAAACTCACAAGAACACCGCAATCCTCTCATTGTGTAGCAGTTTAGAAAAAATGTTCAATGACACATCTGGCCAACGAGTGATGTGGATGTTGTCACATGACTGCATTTTGGTTTGTTTCAACTGGTTTGGACCAGAGCAATCAGTGTGATGTGAAAAGGACTCAAAACGGCAGAAAGATGCTACATTTGTTGCCCATGGTCTGGACCAAATGAACTGAACCACAGATGTGAAAGCACCCTCAGTCTGCGTTTTGTTTCCCGGCGGACCGAAAATAAACGTGACACTCGCGTATCTCGGAAATCCAATCAAATTCAACTAATCAGATGACGACTTTGAAATTCCTGAAGTGTTTCCAGTTAAGTGTACCATATGCATGAGACGTTTAGCCAACATTCCGTGGGCGTGACGTCTGAGGATGAGACTGCATTTGTTAACACTTTCGAGACGGTTTAGGGTTGGGTTTGGTGTAGGCGATATTTCCATCATGATAGAGCATTAACCTTTAGCGACACTCGGATATTTAAATTCTGAATGGCCACAATATGTGTCACGTGTCAGAAGGAAGGGGGAGATCTGGGTCCAAGTGCGGGGAAGGAATTTATAAACAAAACACAAACCAAACACAACAAAACCAAAAGGCCAACACGGCACAAATATGACTAGAAGCAATACAAAATAAACAGAACAGGGAACACGATCCAGAGCCAGGGATCCGGAACACAGAGACAGACTTAGGAAGACAGTGCAGACACGATGATGAGTGGGAAATGAGAGTTCTTATAGTCTGAGTAATTGTGAACAGGTGTGGGATGATGAGTGCTAATGACAAAGACAGGTGTGAACGATCAGGGATGTGCAGTGCAAGGGAAGGGAAGTAGAAGGGAAGGGAAGTAACGTGAGCGAACATCGGCGCCAGAGGAATGTGAGCCGGCATCGCCGCCAGAGGAACGTGAGCTGGCCTCGCCGCCAGAGGAACCTCCGCGGACACCGCAGCCAGAAGAACGTGAGCCGGCCTCGCCGCCAGAGGAACGTGAGCTGGCCTCGCCGCCAGAGGAACATCAGCGGACGCCGCCGTATCAGGAACCGATATAGTGGTTGCCGCCGCTTTGGGCACAGAGATAGCGGTCGCCGCCGCATCAGGAACAGAGATAGCGGTCGCCGCATCATCAGTACCCGAGCCAGCGGTCACAGCCGCATCAGGAACGGAAAAAACGGTCGCCGCCGCGTCAGGAACGGAGATGGTGGTCGCCGCCGCGTCAGGAACGGAGATAGCGGTCGCCGCCGCATCAGGAACGGAGATAGCGGTCGCCGCCGCATCAGGAACGGAGATAGCGGTCGCCGCCGCATCAGGAACGGAGATAGCGGTCGCCGCCGCATCAGGAACAGAGATAGCGGTCACCGCTGCTTCGGGAACAGAGATAGCGGTCACCGCCGCATCAGAAACAGAGATAGCGGTCGCCGCCGCATCAGGAACAGAGATAGCAGTGGCTGCCCCACATCAGGAACAGAGATAGCGGTCACCGCTGCTTCGGGAACAGAGATAGCGGTCGCCGCTGCATCAGGAACAGAGATAGCAGTGGCTGCCCCACATCAGGAACAGATATAGCGGTCACCGCTGCTTCGGGAACAGAGATAGCGGTCACCGCCGCATCAGGAACAGAGATAGCGGTCGCCGCTGCTTCGGGAACAGAGATAGCGGTCACCGCCGCATCAGGAACAGAGATAGCGGTCGCCGACGCATCAGGAACAGAGATAGCGGTCACCGCTGCTTCGGGAACAGAGATAGCGGTCACCGCCGCATCAGAAACAGAGATAGCGGTCGCCGCCGCATCAGGAACAGAGATAGCAGTGGCTGCCCCACATCAGGAACAGAGATAGCGGTCACCGCTGCTTCGGGAACAGAGATAGCGGTCGCCGCTGCATCAGGAACAGAGATAGCAGTGGCTGCCCCACATCAGGAACAGATATAGCGGTCACCGCTGCTTCGGGAACAGAGATAGCGGTCACCGCCGCATCAGGAACAGAGATAGCGGTCGCCGCTGCTTCGGGAACAGAGATAGCGGTCACCGCCGCATCAGGAACAGAGATAGCGGTCGCCGACGCATCAGGAACAGAGATAGCAGTGGCTGCCCCACATCAGGAACAGAGATAGCGGTCGCCGCCACATCAGGAACGGAGATAGCGGTCGCCGCTGCTTCGGGAACAGAGTGGGCGGACGCCGCCACAGGAACGTGAGCTCTCATCGCCGCCAGAGGAACATCAGCGGCTGCAATCCTCCGAAAGTATGCCTCCCGTTCCGCCGCCGCCAAGCGAACGTCCACCGACGCCAGAGAGGTGTAAACGGTCGCCATCCATTCCGGCATAGAGCCAGCGGTCACCACCGCGTCAGGCACAGAGCGGGTGGTCGCCGCCCCCAAGCGGGCGTACACCGCCGCCAAGCGAGGGGACGCCGCCTCCTTGAAAAAATTCTTCGGGGAAGGAATTTATAAACAAAACACAAACCAAACACAACAAAACCAAAACGCCAACACGGCACAACACAACTTGAAAATACAAAGTAAACAGAACTAAAACACGAGCAAGGAAAACGGAGATCAGGAGCTTGAGAAACAGACATACGAAGACAATGCAGCCAGGATGATTAGTGGGGAATGAGAGTTCTTATAGTCCATATAATAGTGAACAGGTGTGGGTTAGATAAGTGCTAACGATCACAGACAGGTGTATACAATCAGGGAAGTGCAGTGCAAGGGAAAGGGAAACAGCGACCTCAGGTGGCTGAGGGAACCCACAGCCCAGAGTCATGACAATATGTACCTCAAGCAGTGTAATAAAAACGCAGCAATATGCGCCTGCACCAGTGTAATAAAAACGTGCCATGGTCACGTATTGAACGTGTGTTTTAGTGCCACTGTCTGGACATTTCACTTTGAAACTGCCGTGAAACATGCAGCAAGGATTGTAATTATGGTGTTCCAGAAATGTATGTACAGGCATGTATTTTCATGAGCCTGGGTTGGTGAAAAAGCAGCTAATGAGTATCACAAAGTCCCTTTCAAGGAATGTTAGTTCACTCCTTGACCGTATTTGCAGCTATTTCACTCATTCAAGACCAACTCCTATATACTTGAATGGGGAAATATCAAAGTCTCAAAAACAGCTTGCCAAATACATGTAAATAACAATCTGACATGAACTGTCCTTTAAATGTTGTTGCTTATGCTAAAATAGTGTTAAAAAATCATGTGTTTTAAGTTGGTCCAGCAAATGCACATGTGTGGTCCCAAGTGTGTGCCTCAGGACATTGACTGTTTCTATAGCAACCACAGCTTCTAACAGCAGCTGTAGCGATGCGATGACTTTACCAACTGGCATCTGGCTCTTTTGTTATTTATTACTTATTGTACCATATTGCATGTTACAGTTTCTCCTATACATATTTCTATATATAGTCTTTGGTTTCCATAAATAGGTTACTGCTGCTCAACCTGGAAGCATTCTATGTGTTCCCATTGAAAATGAATGAACTGGCTATACAATGGTCCATAAACCTGTATAGCCACCTGTCTAGCAAAAGTGACAAAAAAACAATTAAATATGTAAAACTAAACTCTAAAAAAATATAGTTTTTGAAAGGTTCTTTTCACATAATAATGGTTCTATTTAGAACCATATTGTCCTGAAGAACCCTTTATGTGGAAATGGTTCTTTGTGTTTAGGGTTATTTTTTGTGTTTCAAATCTGTAACTGCCAAAGCCACCTTCAGTATCGAATTTCTGGGGCTCAGATATCATTATTAATAATTAATGTATTAATAATATTATGATAATACTACTATTAACAATATAAAAGCACTAACATACTAATTTTAATCCAAATATATTATTAACAAGGCTATTCATAATGCCATTAAGGTACTATATGGGTCATTCTACAGAACTGGTTCAAAGCAGGGTTGCCAGGTTTTCATTACAAAACCCACCCAATTGCTACTCAAAAATAGCCCAAAAGTAGCCCAATCACATTTTAAGGGGGTTCCCCATTAAAAAATTAGCATTCCAGGGGATAAATATTACATTATTGGGGTTGCTTTAACCCGCTGACATGAAAAACAACCCGCCACAACAGTAGTAAAGTAGCCTAATTCCATTGGGAAACCACAGACTTGGCAAGACTGGTTCAAAGTCAGAGTTGGAAAAAAAAAATCCACAAATTTTTTATGTACAGTATGCAAATTGTATAATATCCAAGGAATTTCTAGCAATTGTGCAGTTAATTCTTGTATTGTATTTTCTGAATTTTTTGGAATATTTGTCCTCTCCCCAAATTTGTCACTACACCATAACATAGTAATATATAATTTAATAATAATGGTTATATTGACATATTAAAATAATTGCTTACATCTGTCTTGTAAATATATTTTTTTTTTCTATTTTATTAAAATGTTTTTAGAAGTAAATCAATAACAATTATAATTGTAACAGTATTTCAAGTGCAATTTTTGAGATTTGTTGTATTTTGAATCCAATTTTTCTTAGGAAAAGGCAAAAAGTTGATCATACTGATTATAAAATTAAGTATTCATTAGTTTGAATATGCATTGAACCAAACTCTATCATAACGTCTTAGTTAATAATTTAGTATACTTTATTTTTGACAAAACATCCCATGTTTTGGTAATGACCAAATTCAGTAGTAACAGTAATGTTTTAGTAGCAACCAACTCACATTAAGGAAATTTTAACCCACATACTAAAACATTACTAAAACATACTAAAGTACTAAAGTTTTGCATAACAGTATGAAAATTTAGTTTATTTTCCCAATTAAAGGATTATGTGTTCCCTTTTGTCACTACCGAAACCATGGCATTTTTTTAAGTTTTATGCAGATTTTCATACTTTTGAACCTTGACTAAGCCCCAGCAGCATTTTAAGGCAAATTGAGTACTATATTAGTTAGCTTAGTTAGAAAATGTTGCTGAAAGCCAACTATGTGTGTATTGCCAGCTGGCCGTTTATTACAAGAACTTTGTGACTGCAAAGGGCAGTGATCCTCATGTCCGATCTCCCTCAGCCTGGTTTCACAGTCACGGTTTTACATCATGCCTGACACCGTCAGTAGCACGTCAGATATTCACCAGCGCTCTTGGCCACAGCTCAGTGGAGAATTTAGGACGTCCCCAGTAGCATGTCAATATGTTAGATCCAGTATTCCAACAGAGAGGAACTGGCAGGAACTCGCCACAGATTTACATGAAAACTCATTAAGTGCTGAGCGAGTGCGTGGGTTGAACATGTTCACCATATAGTTGGTCTATTAGCATAACAAGTCTTAAGAGCATGTTACGAGAGTCTGCGCACGTCTGCTGGAGTCCATGCAGTCAAAGAAAGAACATAAAGGCTTAAAGTACAGTGACTTGTATTGATTGTAAATCAGGTGGTGATTAGACCTTAATAACCAGCTCTTTTTATGCAGACGCTGGTGCGGTTCTTCCACGCTGATGGAGAAGGGCTGCTTTTGGAAGACCTTAAGAGTGGAGATTATAAGGTATTCTCACCTTTAATCAATTTGGCTGACGAAATGAATAAGCATGGCTTCATCCGCCTTCTCCCTTCCTTCCCATCAGGCCCTGGACGAGGAGCTGCGTCTGAACAAATGCTCCTCCTTTGAGCTGATCGAACAGTATTTCCTGGAGAAAATCTCCCAGCAGGTGGGTAGGAATCCCGCTGCGCCGCCACAGCTTTTAGCTCCAGCCCTGCAGAGAGAGGAGGTGTTGATTAGGAGCTAAGACATCACAAATACTATTCCTTCCTCTGATGATTAAAAGTTTACATCAGTCATTTCCTCTTTGACTAAGAGTTCTTTGCACTGTGTAAGATTTCGCAGTCTCTGACTGTGTTTCAAATCCTGCTAAGCTGACTTGCTGTCTGCTGCCTACGGGGGCAGATGTCTGCACAACCAGCGTGTTACGAAACCGAACCGAACCTCATAAATGTCTGATCTGAACTGCCTTTCACTGGCAGCAACTTTGTTAACTTCATTAAAAGAAAGTTTGCTGCCAAACAAATAGCATTCGTCACATGAAGTACATGAATTGCATGGCCCACAGTTGACGTTAGTATGTTAATACTTCAAAAACATAATTGTGCGTTCCCAGTTTCTTATCTTATGAATTTAGAAGTTACTTGATGTGGATGCTTAAAGTAATTTTGCTTAGAATATGAAACTTTAAAAGATTAGTTCACTTCCAGAAGTTTTTTGAGGAAAACATTTCAGGAACTATCACCATATAGTGAACTTCAATGGTGCCCACGAGTTTGAACGTCCAAAATGCAGTTTAAATGCAGCTTCAAAGGGCTCTAAACAATCCCAGCCCAGGAATAAATGGTCTTATCTTGCAAAACAAACAGTCATTTTCTAAAAAAAATTAAATCTGTATACTTAACCTCAAATGCTTGTCTTGTTTAGCTCTGCCATGCATGTGCATACTCGGTGTAATCCGGGTCAATACAGTTAGGGTATGCCGAAAAACTCCCATCTCATTTTCCTGATCATGATGACTGATCGTTTTGGTACATGGGACTCTTATTCCTCTGCTGGGATCATTTAGAGCCCTTTGAAGCTGCATTTAAACAGCATTTTGGATGTTCAAACTCGTGGGCACCATTGAACTCCACTATATGAAGATAATTCCTGAAATGTTTTCCTCAAAAAAAAAAACATAATTTCTTTACGAAGTGAACTAAATCTTTAAGCAATTTATATTTCTTTTCCTCATTTTTTCCTTGTGTATGCTCATCATTTAACTAAATAAGTGGCGTTTCCTGGCAAGCTTCATAGCTTTACTTTAAGAATAATACAGCAAATGCACACAAAATAAATGTTCTTCTAGACTGACATGCCTGTCTCCAGAAAGTCAAATAAAATTGTTAATACCATTCATGTGAAGTAAATATAATCATTCTGACATGACCCTGCAGGTTTGCCACAAATTTTGGTCACAGTATGGTGGCACAATCTCAAAAAGTAGTATAATTTTGCCATCTACAATTTGAGATGATTTTCACACCAGGGGAATATCTATGGTGCCCAAAAATACAATTTTTACAAGCTTTTGAGACACAAATTTCATTAAAAGCAATTGTAGTCTCACCATTGCCTAATGTGTTATTAATTCTAAACTACATGCACATTTTATATGTATTATGTGCCATAGATTGTAATCTTTAACAGATGCTCATTTGCTTTACAGAGAATCTTAAAGCACAGTCGTTTTGGTCGTATCAGCCTGAAGTGCTACTATGATGCCCCTGAGCAAAGACTCACTGTGGAGATACTGCATGCCGCTGACCTCATTGCCCTGGATGCTAACGGTAAGAGATCAAAATTAGAGAACAATCTATAAATACTTTATTTTTTCTGAAACAATGTCATATACCACTGTTCTACTAACATGTTTGACAAAATAACCAAGGCATTTCAACAAAAACCTTTGTTTTGTGGAAAACACAAGGATCAATATTAGAGAAGAGTAACCACTGTAGTATGAAAAAAGGTTACAACTAAAATCTTGGAGGGTTAAAGCTGTCAGAAATTACTAGAAAGTGGATGCAGGGCACCAGTAGTTCCTCACACTGCACTGGTGTGATCTTGGTCCATGCTTTTTCCAGTCTTTTCCATAATTCAGTAACTGTAGTGTGTTTCTTAGCCATAACTTTTTCCAGAAATTTTCAGTCGAACATTCTCCAAACCATGACACTTCCTCCTCCACCTTTCAATGGCTTCTTCATGTACTTGGGCTTCAGTCATTCCTCGTTTCATGCCAAACATAATATCTCCCATCAGACCCAAATAAATTAAACTTGCTCTCATCCAGTGCTGCCAAGTCTGTGGTTTTCCCACGGAATTGGGCTACTTTAACACTATTGCCGCGGATTGAAGTGACCCCAGTAATGTTATATTTAGCTCCTGGAATGATAATTTTACCAGGAGAACTTGTATTTTAGCCCCCAGAACCCCAGAACATGCTCCTCAGCAAAGGTGAGCTTAGTCTTTTGATTCTTTCTGCGGGTGAAAGGCTTGGTCACTGCTGAGTGCGCTTTTGGCCCGACTTCTCTTAAACATGCTGAGACAGATCTTTACCTTTTTAGCACTGAACTAGCAATTCCAGCTGCAGTGTTCAACTAATTCCCCATTAAGAGTCTCTGGATTTTCCTGGAATGCAAATTTTACAAGGGAAACTAAAAAAAAACATGCATTTTAGCCCCCAGAATGTGATTTTAACTGGGGACTCCACTTGAAACACAACTGGGCTAGTTTTTGAGTAGCTATTGGGAGGGTTTTGTTGTGAAAACCTGGCAACCCTGCTTTCATTACTAAAGTTAACTTTGGACCACACAACATGATCCTCAGCAAAGGTAAGCTTAGTCTTTTAATGCTTTCTGCTGATGAGAGGCTTGGTCACTGCAGAGGGCACTTTTAGCCCAGTTTCTCTAAAAAATGCAGAGACTGATCCTTACCCTGTTCAGTGCTAAACTGGCAAGCAATTCCAGCTGTAGTGCTGAACCGATTCTCCATTGAGAGTCTCTGCATTATCCTGTCTTCTCGTGCATTTGTCTTACGTGGACAACAAGCCTTTTTCGGGGACTTGGACGAATTGTTGTTGTTGTTGTAAATTCAAGAAATCACAGATTTGCAATGGCTGAAATGGTCATTCCTTTGGCCTTCATCTGGACAACCTCCTGTTGCAAATTTTCAGTCAGCTTACAGCAACCCACCATCTTGCAATCTCAGTAAAAATTGGAGGAGTGCTGCCATTTAAATAGGGTTTGTCATATAATTAGGAAAATTAGCATCAGGTGCCAGATTAACACCAATAACCTGGATGTATCTGTAAGTGTTCTTTAATTTTGATCAGAGTTCTTTTTTACACTGTGCTTCAGAATACTAATAATTAATGAGATACGCTTAAAAAACTGCTCTTCTACTCCTGTTAGGAACTTCAAATAGGACTGTTATCTGTTACTCAATTTGTCTCTAAATTCTTGCTTTCCTAGGCCTCAGCGACCCGTTTGTCATCATAGAGCTGTGTCCTCACCATCTGTTCCCCACAGCTCGAAGTCAGCGCACACAAGTGAAGCTCAAAACCCTGCATCCTGTTTTTGATGAGCTTTTTTACTTGTGAGTACCACATCAACTGCTTGAGTCCCAGCATCCCAAACAGCTCTTTGATCCCATTTGTTTCTTCACAGCCATGTCAGCCCTGAGCAGTACAGGCACAGGTGTGCCTGTCTGACCTTCACTGTGATGGACTATGATTGGTTGTCCACTAATGATTTCGCTGGCGAGGCTGTTGCCCCACTGAGTGACTTCTGCTGGCCAGGCAGGCCGAGTGCCACACCTGCTGGAAAGACCCTTCAACCCGTCATCCTGCACTTGTCCCGCCAAAAACCAAGCGGTATGCTAATCGGTCCATTTTGTCCTCCTACAGTACCTGTGACATTTGTCCTTAAAGGGATAGTTCAGCCAAAAAACTTACCCCCAGGGCATCCAAGATGTAGGTGAATTTGTTTCTTCAGTAGAACACAAATGAAGATTTTTAACTCAAACCGTTGCAGTCTGTCAGTCATATAATGGCAGTCAATGGGACCCACGGCTTTGAGTGTCAAAAAAACATACACAGACAAAACCAGATTAAACCCTGCAGCTCGTGATGATACATTGAGGTCTTAACACATGAAAAAATTGGTCTGTGCAAGAAACTGAACAGTATTTATAGCATTTTTTACCTCTGATTCACCGCAATGTCCAACTGTTCTGAGCACAACTGATGCGTGATAAAGAGCAAGCAACCATAACTTCAGTAAATCAGGCTCAAATGTTAGGAGTCTTTCCCCCGGTTTCACAGACAAGGCTTAAGCCTAGTCCTAGACTAAAATGTAAGTCTGAGCTGTTTCAACTGAAACAAAATTGCACTGATTGATCTTAAAATATATCAGTGCCTTTGTTTTGTCTCAAGATGCACACCTGTAATGTTTTTTTTTTTCAAGCATGTTTATAAAAATGACTTAAACGTCCTAATTGAACTATGGCCTAATCCTGGCTTAGTCTAAGCCCTGTCTGTGAAACCGGGCCTTTAAGTTTTTAATCGGTTGCAACAATCAGGATAAGCACAAGTAATTACCATTTTGAGTAGCCGTCATTCCAAAAATCTCTCTATGTAATATATGAGTGTATACGCACGACAGATTGCTTCGGCGTATGCGTCTACTATGCCAGAGCAGGTTGGTGCGTCACGTGCTGGCTGTTGTAAACATGCTCAGGACAGTTGGACATTGCGGTGGATCAGAAGTAAAAAATTATGTAAATACTGTTCAGTTTTTTGTTTTGTCTGCCGTTGACTTGCATATTGACTGACAGACTGCGGCGGTTTGAGTTAAAAATCTTTGTTTGTGTTCTACTAAAGAAATAAAGTCACCTACATCTTGGATGCCCTGGGGGTAAGCAGATAAACATCAGATTTACATTTTTGGGTGAACTATCCCTTTAAGAGTAACCATAAAACGTCTTAAGTCAGGGGTACTTCTGGAGACCTGCTGAACCTTCCTGTTGAATTTAGATCTAATCCTGCTCTTAAACACCTACCTGTAATTGTCTAGTAATCCTGAAGACCTTTATTAGCTGGATCAGATGTGTTTAAATAAGGTTGAAGTTAATGGTATCTTCAAGTCTTTCTGGGAAATTCCTACCTACGAGTTTGCAATTATGATGTGATTACTACAGGTGGTTTTGTTCTGAATAAAATTGAAATTTTAGGAATTTGAAAAATGAGAAAGAAATTAAATTGTCTGACTAACACAAAGTGCTACTGCTAAAAATGAAGAACACAAAATGCCGTATGATTTTCTATGTATTTCATCATTCTTGTGTTGCCGTTTCTCTCGCAAACATGTCAGCTGTAAATCAGTTAAATGGATACAGTTTTCCAGCAGACTTTTGCTTTCACTGTGATTCTTGAACCACTGTTTAATTGGGCTTGAGAAAATCTAAAGTTTGCATAAATATCTCATAAAATATTTTGGACCTAATTATTCTCTCAGACGAATACAATCAGAGTTATATTAAAAAAAAAATGTCCTAAAATCTTTTGACGTTTTTCTTTACAAATCTTCATGTTGCACTTCTACGATGGGTGGATGCACTGTATTGGACTTGAAAATCTCAACACCCATTCGCTGCCATTATAAAGCTTGAAAGAGCCAGAACATTTATTAATATAACTCTAATTGTATTCACCTGAAAGAAGAAAGTCATATACACATAGGATGGCTTGAGGGTGAGTAAATCATAGGGCAGTTTTCATTTTTGGGTGAACTATCCCTTTAAGGTGGCATACACTATACACAAAAGCAACTTTCTAGAGACAGGGCTGAGTCCAATGAAACAAAGTGTAATGTAACAGTAAATATGACATGTTATTTCAAGACGGCTGATTATTTCTAGATTCAGAGAGAAAAGGCAAACAGATTTCATTGTTTTGTCAGCATTGCTTAGTGTTTATTATCTGTTGCAGCCTGTCCTCTTGAAAGGATTTCCAATTACATGTGTCATTGTCTATCGAGAGGTCTGCCACCTCAACAATATTGTTGTGTCTGGTCTGATGGATTCATTTCTGACTGAGTTGCTTCTGTTGTTACAGAGAAGCCCATCATGAAGATGCTGGAGGCGAGAACAGGAGACAGAGAGGCTCAAGAGTTTGTGCGAAAGCTGAAAGAGATCGAGAAGTCAATGGAGGAAGAGTAATGTGTCCCCCGTAGTGCACGTATTTCTGATGGTGGTCTTTTTTTTACCTGTTGTACTATGTTTACTCTTTAAATGCAAACTCTTTTAAATGTATTTTTCACTGTTGTCCAGAAAAAAAGGTAAGATCGTGTTTAAAGATCAGTATTTTATCACTGTTTCAGCACTTGATGTGTGCTGTGTTTTGATGTTGAAGCCCTCTGATTGAGCTTATTGTTCATAGAATTGTATGAATTTAGTAGTAGAATGGTCTATTTTGAAAGAAACATTTATCAGCTGAATTGAATTCAAACGCTTGTCTGAGCTATAGATTATGACTTGAACTCAGAGAACTTGTTTACTTGAGGATTTTCAACAAACACTACAAAAGTAACAGAATTTCTATACATACAGCAGTTTTGCAAGGCCATGTACACACTGCAGATAAATACGGTTCACTGCAAAAAATATTCAGAATTTCAGTATTTTTTGGCTTGTTTTCAAGTCAAAATATACAAACATACTTTTTTAAAAATACATCTTAAATGAAGGTCTGATAAGTAAAAAAAAACTATTTGCAAGAAACTTGCAAGAAACTCAATTCATTAACTTTTATGTTAATTTAAGGAATAGTTTATGGAATATTTTGTTGCTTTTTTCTGTGTAAAACTTTTTTTCCCCTCAGGTTTATGCTTACTAGCATGCACTACATTCAAAAGTTTAGGGTCGGTAAGATTTATTAACTCATTTATTAATTTATTTACATGCACTACCAGTCTAAAGTTTTTGGACAGTAAGATATTTAATGTTTTTTTTTTTTTTTTAAGTTTAATATGTTCACAAAGCCTGCATTTATTTAATTCAAAATACAGCAAAAGCAGTAATATTGTGAAATATTTTTCTTTCTGCTTTCTAATTGAATATTTTTGAATTTTCAAATGTAATTTATTCCTGTGATCAAAGCTAAATCTTTAGAATCATTACTCTAGTCTTTAGTGTCACACAAAAAGAGAAATCATTTTAATATGACAATTTGCTGATCAAGAAACCATTTTTATTATTTATTATCAATATTTAAAACAGTTGAGTATATTTTTCTTTTTATTTGATGAATAGAAATATCCAAGGATGCTTTAAATTGATCAAAATTGATGATAAAGACATTTATAATGTTACAAAAGATTTCTATTTCAGATAAATGATGTTCTTCTCAACTTTCTATTCATCACAGAAACCTGAACAATTGAGCTGTTTTGAAAGTAAAAATAACAACAAATCAGAATATTAGAATGATTTCTGAAGGATCAAGTGACACTGAAGACTTAAATAATGATGCTAAAAATTCAGCTTTGAAATCACAGGAATAAATTAAATTGAAAATATATTCAAATTGAAAACAATTATTTTAAATAGTAAAATTATTTCAAAATTGATCAAATAAATGCAGGATTGGTGAGCAGAAGAGACTTCTCTAAAAAACATTAAAAACTTACTGTTCAAAAACATTTGACCAGTAGTGAACAAATCAATTTAAACACACATGTATTTTGTGTTTTTGAAAGAATTGTCTTATGCTCACCAAAGCTATATTTATTTATTTATTTAATTTTAAATAATTTAAAATGTATTTTATATTTACTATACAACTTAATTTGTTCCTGTGATAGTAAAGTTGAAGTCTTCAGTGTCACATGATCCACCAGAAATCATTGTAATTTACTGATTTGCTTCTTGAGAAACATTTATTTTTATAAATGTTGAAAAGTGCTGTTCAGCTTAATATTTTTTTAGAAAAAAAAAACCCATCATGAATACCTTTTACTGTCACTTCTGACCAATTTAGTGCATTCTTGCCAGATAAAAGTTTTTTTTTATCTTACTGACCCCAACTTTTGAATGGCAGTATATGCCTAAATTTTCTTCAAAAATAGCTAAGGCTAAACTAAGTGACTCAAACTACCGGCCGGCAAGACAGTTTCATACAGCTCCTCAAGTTTATCTTTGCACCAAGCCCAAAAATCAAATGTCATTTTCAACTGGCCTTTAATATTTCGCCAGAAAATTTAAGATGGAGAATGCTTCTGTTTTTTTTTACAGCCAAACTGTTGCTATGGTTATCACCATGTCAACCATTGCAAAAGTGATTCCTGTATTCCACACACACATAAGGGATTCACTCCCGCATTTAAATGCAGTCATCACTCCCAAAACTTTGCAGTGTGTACGTGGCCTACGTGTAGCATGAAAGGCAACAGAACGTTGATGACTTTTTCATGTAATCATGCAGCAGCGCCAATATGATAACGTTTACCTTCTTATTGATCGATTGTTCTCTGTTGGCTCTTATCAAGGCAAATACTTTCAGAAAAGTCCTTTATCTTAAACTGTGAATGTTCAGTATTTGTCCTTGAATCACACTGGATTGTGTTGAGGTTTTATCGTAGCATTTCTGTAAGATGTTGTCTTTCCTAAAGAATGTATTCGTTTATGCCAAGTGGTTTTATCAATTTACGGGTTTAATGTTCAGATGGTTCTCTTCTCTTGTATTTTCGCTGTCAAATGACTTGTTTTTATTGCCAGCAAATGATAGGGTTAAAAAAAATACTTTTTCACATCGCGAAGGCTTTTCACCACCACGTTTTGAATGTCTGGCTACTTTAGCGACTGGAGCAGGTAGAGTATTGGGAGTTATTGGATTTATGAACTTTCCTATCATGTTCTTTCCCGTCTGTACATTACCAATAGCTCTCAGCAGGCCACTTCCTGTTCTGCTATTATAACTCCAGCCTGTTACTTTTCCTCATCAGCATCTCTCTTCTTCTGACCTTCACACTTCTCATGTGCTATTCACCTCCCGGTGAGTGAAAACCACCAGAAATGAGCCACTCGCAAACAAATGAAGGCCAAAGCCTGCTGAAACATACCGCAGAACCCAGCAACACTGATATTACTGCTCCACTTGAAACATGCTCAAGAATGTGATCCTGTCAGCAACTCTCTGTCTCCTTTGTGACTCCAGTAATGGTGTATATGGTGTGTGTGTGCATGCACGTGTGTGGCTGCGTGCACTTTGAATTCAATAAAGAGACAATAACGATTAGAAAGAGACGTGTTTATGCTGAAAAACTGGTTGAATGGGGTCATTGTGTGATCATTATGTTGTTTTTTTTGACAGTTTTTGTGCAGATGGCGTTGTGGTGGCCTTCAGCATCTCATCTCCCACCAGCAGAGACGTCTTTCAGCCTTATTATCACTGCATGCTTTCAAACCCACACTGCAACTGAGCCTCACAAGTTCTGTGGTTATTCCAGGAACTTATTCCAGGTGCTATATATTACAAATTAAAATTCACAGAGTAAAATTTAACAGAGGCAGAGTTTTACACCAGTGTTTTGTTATATAATTCTTAAAATATATCTCTAGGTGAGTTTTGTTATAAAGTAAAGCACACTTTTGCAATGTGAACACCTGAAGACATGGAGTTATAGTGAAATATGAATTTATCGACCATATTTGTGATCCTCCCTGCTGAAAAAAACAGCTAAAACCAGCCTAGGCTGGTCAGTTTTAGCTGATCAACCAGGCTGGTTTTAGCTGGTCAGCAGGCTGGCTCTAGAGGGTTTTTGGCCACTTTCCCAGCCTGGTCTTAGCTGGTCAGGCTGGGAGACCAGCTAAATCCAGCTAAGACCAGCCATCTTTTTAGCTAGGCTTATTAGCTGTTTTTTTTTTCAGCAGGGATGGACCACAAAACCAATCTTAAATGAGTAGTTCCCTTTCAGAACAAAAATTTACAGATAATGTACTCACCCCGTTGTCATCCAAGATGTTCATGTCTTTCTTTCTTCAGTCGTATAAGGAAATTGTTTTTTGAGGAAAACATTTCAGGATTTCTCTCCATATAATGGACTTCTATGGTGGCCCCGAGTTTGAACTTCCAAAACGCAGCTTCAAATGGCTCTAAACAATCACAGCCAAGGAAAGAAGGGTCTTATCTAGCAAAACAATCTGTTATTTTCTGAAAAATGACAATTTAAATATACTTTTTAACCTCAAATGCTCATCTTGTCTAGCTCTGTGTGTACTCTGTGTAGTGATTGATAATGTTTTTAGAAAATAACTGATTGTTACGCTAGATAAGACCCTTCTTCCTCAGCTGGGATCATTTAGAGCCCTTTGAAGCTGCATTTAAACTGCATTTTGGAAGTTCAACCTCAGGGGCACCATAGAAGTCCATTATATGGAGAGAAATCCTGAAATGTTTCCCTAAAAAAACGTCATTTCTTTACGACTGAAGAAAGAAATACATAAACATCTTGGATGACAAGGGGGTGAGTACATTATTTGTCAATTTTTGTTCTGAAAGTGAACTACTCCTTTAAGTAGTACAGGTATTTGTAGCAATAGACAAAAATACACTGGGTCAAGATTACCAATTTTGCTTTTATGCCAAAAATCATTATGATATTAAGTTAAGATCATGTTTAATGAGGATATTTTGTGAATTCCTTACCGTAAATATCAAAACTGAATTTTTCATTATTAATATGCATTGCTAAGAACGTAATTTGGACAGATTTAAAGGTGATTTTCTCAATATTTTGATTTTTTTTTTTTTTTTTTTTTTTGCACATTCAGATTACAGATTTTCAAATGAGTATCTTGGTCTAATATTGACCCATCCTAACAAATCATAAATCAATGGAAAGCTTATCTACTAATAATAACGTATGTGCAGTAAACGGTAAAACTATTTAAGATACAAACTAGTGTGTTTATAACGATAATAAAGTTATATGATAAAAATTATCAGTTTTAAATATATATATCAAGACGGTTTTTGTAAAATAGCTGGAAGGTTAATGAAACCGGAAGCTCTGCACTTTCTAGTCACAAACTGCCGCGGCCGCTCTAACGTTAAAAATAAGGTGCTTACGTTACAAATTTCACATTTGGTGTTGATTAAGTTGTATTAAAATGTTTCAACACACTTCAGCAGCAGTACAACACTCACAAGGAAGAAGTCACCACCAGGTGTCCCCACAGATTTCCGTATTACTGTCCTCAGTTCTTTTTCCGGACGTTAGATGGCTTATTAAGAGGTGAGGGTCATTAAATTGTACATTATCTGTAAAGAAACTAGTCTGTTATTGTAAAAAACCTGCATCATTACTAATAACCTGGGGGCTCTTTAAAGGACAGATAACAGTATCATAAAAGGCAAAAGAGCAAAACGCCTACTGAAAGAGGTGGGAAGCTAATCTGTGTTGTGTCAGAGCATCATAATTATGAGCACACCATTAAAGCACAGAGAAGACACCTACTTATTAACTCCAGTTATTATATATAGTTATTATACTTATAATTTAGCAGTCCTAGTTCAAAGCTAGCATGGTAACACCGCCTTGTGTTGTTTACAATGTATCATTAGACTGCTAAAATTAGATGTTGTGTTTTAATACCGCTTTGAAACCTTTTTGCATGTGTACACTAATCATGAAAGAGCAATAGAATGCTTACATGCACTGCATGAACCTCAGAAAGCTTGTCAGATGTCACGTGTGAGCCATGTTTCACCATAAAGAGTAGTCAAAAGTTTACATACACCTTGCAGAATCTGCAAAATGTTAATTGTTTAACCAAAATTTGAATTTATAAAAATGAGCCTGTTCAAAAGTTTACACACTTGATTCTTAATGCGGTGTTGTTACCTGAATGATCCACAGCTGTGTTTTTTGTTCAGTGATAGCTGTTCACGAGTCCCTTGTTTGTCCTGAACAGTTAACAACCGCCTGCTGTTCTTCAAAAGAAATCCTAAAAGTTCTGCAAATTCTTTGGTTTTCCAGCATTTTTGTGTATTTGATCCCTTTCCAACAATGACAGTATGATTTTAAGATCCATTGTTTCACACTGAGGACAAATGAGGCACTCATATGCAACTATTACAGAAGGTTCAAATGCTTACTGATGCTTTAGAAGAAAAAAACAATGCATTAAGAGCCAATGGGTGAAAACTTTTTGAATTTGAAGATCAGTGTCAATGTTACTTATTTTGTCTTCTGGGTAACATCTTCTGTAGCCTCTGAAAGGCAGCACTAAATGAGATAAATATGATATTTAGGCAAAATAAGAAACATTTACACATCCTCATTCCATTCAAAAGTTTACACCCTGGTTCTTAATGCATTGTGTTTGAACCCTCTGTAATAGTTGCATATGAGTCCCTCGGTTGTCCTCAGTGTGAAAAGATGGATTTCAAAATCATACAGTCATTGTTGGAAAGGGTTCAAATACACAAAAAGCTGAAAACCAAAGAATTTGTGTGACCTGAAGGTGAACTGTTCAGGACAAACAAGGGACTCATGAACAACTATGTGTGGATCATTCAGGTAAACAAAACAGTGTTAAGAATCAAGTGTGTGTAAACTTTTGAATAGGGTATTTTTTTTTTATAAATTCAACAATTATTTTCTCTTGTGGAGTATATGTAAACGTCTTTTATGTTAAATATCTTATTCAGGTCAGTACTAAATAAAAAAAAACATGCATTTAGTATTATCCCTCTCATTTTGGCAAAATAATAATCATTTTGCAGATTCTGCAAGGTGTATGTAATCTTTTGACTTCAACTGTAATTGTAGAATAGTGTATTATATTTATATCATATATTTCAAATGATGTATTGCGTATTCAAATGACATTTGTCAAGATTTTTTTTCAACACCTTCTGACTCCCATCGCTCCACTGGGTTGTGCTCGGAAAGCAGCGTGTGCTGGAAACTGACCTGAAAGGTCCACATGTTTGTGTCCTGCCAGTGTCTCGTAAAGCAAGCCATGGGCTGTTAAGCTCTAAGTGGCTCATGCTGATGGTCAGGCTCTGTGGACTGTTACACCTGGTGTGTGGGCCTGATTGGACCCAACAGACTGGTCCTTGTTCCAAATAAACCACTTCACTGTACTCACTACCTATACTGCCTACATAGTCAGCTGTCTTTCAAGACAGCATCTGTAATGAAACATCACAGATTAGTGATTTAGAAAGCTCTCTTAAAAATAAAGATGCTTCACAATGCCGTAGAAGAACCTTTTTTGTCTAAATGGTTTCATAAAGAACCTTTAACATCTGAAGAACCTTTCTGTTTCACAAAAGGTTCTTTGTGGCGAAAGAAGGCTCTTCAGATTATAAAAAGGTAAGAAAGAGATTATTTTTTAAAGAACCTTTGACTGAAAGGTTCTTTGTGGAACCAAAAATGGTTCTTATATGGCATCGCTGTAAAGAACCTTTTGAAGCACCTTTATTTTTAAGAGTGTATGGTTAGATACTACACTCTGCATGGTAGACTCGACTTGCAGTTGACTGAAATAGAGTTTCTATAACAATATAGAAGCACATGCAACAGCTAAATCTATTTAGAATTTATCAGAATTTTAGAATCTGGTCTAAATCTATATATTTTTTAAAAAGCCTTCATGTAAGGAACAAGACATAATGATTCCTTCAAATGTGGCCTCTGTGGGCAGCCAACTAACATTTGGGAAAGAGCAATATTCCCCCTAAAGCACTTGTTCACTTGCACGTTCATTCAGATGTTCTGGGAGGATATAGATGAGATCCCCTGATGTCACGAACAGGAACTTTTTATCCTTCTGGCCATTACGTCACATTATTAACACATAACAGGCCTCGTCGTGTCTGGTGATGGTGGTGGAGGAAGGGCTAAGTGCATTTCCATTCCACTTGTCACACATGTTAGTCATGATGGACATCTCCTTACACATGGTCCTCATCCAACCTGAACTTCCTGGACGTAGTGTTGTTAAAAGAGACAGATGCAACAGGCCTTTGTATAACCCCCCTTAGCACTCGTTCTGGATGTGGATGTCTCCGTGGGGGAGTGAGGCCCTCTTCGGAGTGCATGTGTGAGGGCCACATGGCGTTTGGGACGCCTGCCTCAGAGTAACAGCTTGGTGGGGAAGCGTCCCAAATCACAGGGGCTGGCTAATGAAGAACAGAGGGTAGATGAGGAGAGAAGTGCAGACCCACTGTCAATCCTTTATAAATATTACATAGAATGACTGATGAGGGGCACAGATCGCGAGCGGGTTTGATACGATGGAATGTGCTGATATGAATGCCCACGCCCTGCTGAACGCCCCGAATTATTCAGAGGATATGCAGTACTGCGTCTTCACAAACATGAGTTAATTCTCTAAACTTTTGGTTATCAGCGCTTTTTTGTTTTGCTTCGACTCCTTAAAGGACTATTCTGGGTTGAATAGCCTGCAACTTAAGCTATTGCTGCAGATGCTAATGATTAGCATGGAAAAAAGCTTCAGAAAACATGAATGAAAACACATTAATGCTCTAGTAATGGGATAAATGTTACGCAACTGTTAGGCAAAGATTTTTCCACACGGTTTCGAAATCATAACGCTTAAAGTTTATTGTAGAATGTATTAGCATAAAAGAGAGATTGAATCTGCACAAACTCCATTAATATTACATTATGTAGTGCATAACCAGAAGTTCATCCACTTAGAAAAGTAGTTCCCTCTAAAAGGATGGTTTAGCCAACGTAGCAGCTCAAATGTAAACTCTTTAACAGGAAAAAGGCTTCACATTTATTTTTCTTTAACTCTCCAGAGCACTTGTTTGCTAGTATAGCTGCATCACCGTTTTCAATTCTTAACTACAAACTGAGTTAGAAGTTACAATTTAAGTATACACTACCAGTCAAAAGTTTAAGATTTTTAATGTTTCATTTTTAAAGAAGGCTTTTCTGCTCAACAAACCTGCATTCATTTGATCCAAAGAACAGAAACACAGTAAAATCTTAAAATATTTTTACTATTTAAAATAACTGTTTTCTATTTGAATGCATTTTAAAATGTAATTTATTCCTGTGTTTTCAAAGTTGAATTTTTATCATCATAACAAGAGTCACATGATCCTTCAGAAATCATTTGAATATACTGATTTGCTGCTCAAAAACATTTATTATTATTATTAATATATTGAAAACAGCTGAGTAGATTTTTTCTTTTTTTCAGGTTTGTGTAATAATCGGTAAGTTCAGAAGAATATAAATATCATCTTATCATCACTTTTGGTCAATTTAAAGCATCCTTGCTAAATCAAAGTATTAATTTCTTTAAAAAAAATGCTGATCTTTGAATCTTTCTATTTATCAAAGAATCCTTGCCAAATGTACTCAGCTGTTTTAAATATTTTTAATAATAACAACATAACAGTAAATCAGTATATTAGAATGATATATAGAATGATAAATAAATGCAGGCTTTGTGAGCAGAAGAGACTGAAAAAATGAAACATGCGAACAATAGCATACTAGCATATTACACTTAGCATACCACTTCTAACTTGACAGAAAAGTAAAGAACTAAGAATTATGAGGCTAACAATCATTTGCTTGATCCAAAAATCACACACTCCTTTTGAATAAGTACTCTTTGACAGTTAAAAACTAAATCCTATATAGCATTAACGTGTTTATACTATAAATTTGATCTGGACATACTACAGTCATGATTTTCTCATTGTCATGTGACTTACCGGCATCAGTTAAACTTTGCTGCCATTCACAAATCCTCTGCTTAGCCTTAAGTATTCATTAGGGGTGCGTTTCCCAAAAGCTCTGTTCCATCATTACTAATGGAGTTCAATGGAACTGCAACTATAGTTAGTTAATGAAGCTTTTGGGAAACGCACCCCAGATGTGCTCTTCAGAATTTCGCCAGAAGTTTTAGGTCATCTCTTTACTTATTGCCTACTGTTTTATCAACACTGTGAATTCTGACATACTACTCTGTGCATATACAGTTCCCTTCCGGGAACTCGAGCCGCGTCAGGAACGCTATGGGGAACGCCATTGGCGGGCCGCACTCTGAACTGTGTATAACAACCAATGAAATGACGGGGGGTGACGTCACAGGCGAGGTGACGTCACCGACCAGGAAGTATAAAGCACGTGCGTTTGAAGCCGGCGGCAGCTTTTGTCATTCAGCGAGAGCGCTCTGTGTCTGTGTCTGTCTTGCCATTTCTGCTGTTTTTGTGTCCAGTTTGACACCCTTTTATTTGAGTAGAATGGCATCTTTACAACCTAAAAGTAAAAAGAGTTTGATGGTGGTTAAGCGGCCGCATAGACAGTGTGTCCCTCCCTGCCAACGCTTCATTGTTGGTGGGGATACACACAGTCTATGCGTGGTCTGCTTGGGAGCGGAGCATGCACAGTCAGCCCTCGAAAAGGCTGGCTGTGAGCACTGTGAACGCCTGCCGGTGCGTCTGCTTCGCTCCCGGAAAGCCCTCTTCGAGGAGGGGGCTTTCTCTAGCGTGCCCCGTGGGTCTGGCCCTGCTTCCGTCGAGGCGGAGCGGCGGCTGCACTCGTGGGGCTCGCAGCTCGATCTGCTGGAGGGTATGGAGACGGGTGATCCCCTATCTCCGCCCTCACTCAGCGGATCGAGCGATCTCCTCCTGGATGTGGAAGCCCGCGCTGCGGTTTCTTCCCCCCGGGAGGAGGTCCCCGAGTTCCTCTTGTCTTCCTCCGAGGAGGTTGACATTGAAAGTGTTTTAGAGGAACCACAACCGCCATCACGCTCGCCTCACTATGAGGAGCTCATAGAGGTGCTGACTAATGCGGTAGCCAAATTACACATCACATGGCCCGCAGAACAACAGCAATCACATGAGCCGCAGCGAAGCCGATTAGATGATCGCTTCCTGCGGACAAAGTCAGCACCTCCAAAACGGAGCCTTCCCTTCTTCCCCGATCTCCACCAAGAACTTTCGAGATCGTGGGAGAAGCCATACTCCTCACTAGGGATGGCGAAAACTAAAAAATTTCTTGACCGACCACCGAGCCTCATTAGCCGGTTGAAACCGGTTAACCGATTAGTTTAAAATATGGTACGCTATTTGAAATAACAGCCATTTCCAGCCGCGCCTGCAATTTCGCAACTCTGTCGTATTCTGGCCGCGATCACACCGAACGCGTCTTTTAGTTCTAAAAACGCGAGGCGCACATCACTGCCTTTTTTTGGTGACTTTTAATAAAAGAGCGTGCTGCGGTTTTTTTATGTTGCTAAGCAACGACCAAAACAACTGTCCTGTCAGTCAAATCAAAGGATTATAGCGCGAGCGCTCTAAAATCTTAGTTTTATGCTGTTAAGTAAACTGTCATAAACCCTAAATAATACAGCTCCGGGTTACCCACGATAGACACAAAAGGTTTCTCCTCTATTTCTTGCAGTCTCCAGACTTTTTAAGCAACCGTAAAATTCCGTCACCACAACAGAAGGCCCGCCTCTCCATTCATTCGATTGGACAATGGAAAAGAACGAGAATGACGTTGGGCGTTTTTCCGCTCAGAGTTGATTTTTTTTTCAACTTCACGCGCTCAGAGCGCTCCTGCAAAAACGCGAGGCGCAGCAGGCGGTGAAAACGCGAGGCGCCTGGGACGCATAAGCAGCGCGTAGAACGCTCACTGCCAACAGAAAACCATTCAAAAGAGGCGCCTCCATCTGCAAAAACGCGTTCGGTGTGATCGCGGCCTCTCTCTGCCGCTCTGCCTCCCGCACACACACACACACACACACACACACACACACTGCCACTCACGTCACTTTTTTTAAAATCCCCTACAGCGCGAAACATGAGTCCCGCAAACGCGGCGCCGAAGAGCTTGTTGTATGTAATCGTAGGACAAATGGCTCCTTAGTTTCAAATGGTTTGGGTACAAGGTGATCACTTTGAAAATAAAGGCATTTGTCTAGGTTAGAAGCTCATTTGAAACATTGCCACGGCTCATTTAAGAAAATGACAGCTCCGAAGAGACGCCGCTTTAGTTGAGGTAGTGCTAACCATATTAAAGAAAGATGATGATCATCATCACCTTATCGGTTACCACTGAAATGTAGATGTAATGTATTTCCAAATCTAAGCCCATCTTATGCGGAATGTTGCCTAATAGACTGCAACATGATAAAACCAATGGATAAAACAGGCACCTTCAGAATGCGTAAAAGACGCACCGGCACTTTTTTTTTTAACCGACTACCGACAACTTTGACCGGTTAACGTTGATACGGTCAACCACCGGTCAAACGGTCATCGGTTAACATCCCTACTCCTCACGCCTTTTCTCCCCCGCTGAAAATTATGGAAATGTGGGGGGGGCAGAGGAGAGTGGCTATAGGGCGATGCCACGGGTCGAACAGACGCTTGCGGGCTATCTGTCACCCGGCTCGGCATCGTCCTTGAAGGCTCCGTCCTTGCCCACCAGGCCTCTTAAAGTTACATCTGGCCTGATGGGTAAGGCATACACGGCAGCAGGTCAAGCAGGGTCTTGCCTTCACACCATGGGCATCCTGCAAGCCTACCAGGCTGACCTGCTGAAGGAGTTCAGCAGCGGCGAGGAAGTTAGCGTCACAGAGATGCAAAAAACTGCAGATCTCGCTCTCCGCGCCACCAAGGAGGCCGCCCGTGCTGTTGGGCGGTCTATGGCAGCCCTGGTGGCCGCGGAGAGGCATCTCTGGCTGACCCTGTCCGACGTAAAAGAAAAGGACAGGGTCACGCTTCTGGACGCCCCCCTGCAACCATCTGGCCTCTTTGGTGCCGCGGTTGATACCGTTGTGGCTAGGCACCAGGATGCCCGCAAGCAGGCGGCGGCGTTCAGAACATTCCTTCCTCGCCGCGTGTTCTAGGAAGTCCTCGGCTAAGCGGCCCTGACGGTTGTGGTTCAGGGCCGTTGAGGGCAGCCCCTCTCGAGGGGGTTTGCACCGTACCTCCAGGTGCGGGTTTCAGACCCCTTCGTGGCCCTCAGGAGATGAGTCAGCTAACCCTGCCAGTGTTACAGGACGCGGCTATCTCCCGCGAGCATCCTCTAGCTGGTCCGCCCGGAAACGTAGCGGCCCTGGAGAGTTCGCAACCCCCGCGGGGGTTTTCCGAGGAGCTAATTCCGGCGCTTCCTGCCAGTTCGCTGTTACAGGACTCCGAGTTAGTTCCTCGAGTAAATCCAGACACCAGTCTCGAGAGGCTGGTACCCTTAGTGAACTTTCTGGTTCTTCAGCACAGGAAGTATCTCTGGTTCGCTTTCAGGGGCAAGGCTTACCGATACAGAGTGCTTCCTTTCGGCCTAGCTCTCTCACCCCGCACTTTCACGAAGTGTGTGGATGCTGCTCTGGCTCCGTTGCGACTCCAGGGCATCCGCATACTCAACTAACAGTTAGCGGTTCAGCATCGAGGTGCTGTTCTCGCTCACATGAAAGAGTTGGGGTTGAGACTCAACGCCAAGAAGAGTGTGCTTTCTCCACTTCAGAGGATCATTTACTTAGGCGTAGTGTGGGATTCGATCTCCATGCAGGCACGCATGTCTCCTGCACGAGTCGATTCCATACTGACCGCAGTGAATGCAGTAAAGCTAGGCCAGTCACTCACTGTCAAACAGTTTCAAGTACTGTTAGGTCTTATGGCAGCCGCTTCCAACGTGATACCTTTTGGACTGCTGCACATGAGACCACTACAGTGGTGGCTCAGGACCAGGGGGTTCTCCCCGAGGGGAAACCCACTCCGCAAGATCAAGGTCACGCGGCGTTGCCTACGTGCCTTGGCCATGTGGAGGAAACCCTGGTTCCTCTCTCAGGGACCGGCTCTGGGAGTGCCTGGTCGCCGCATCACGCTAGCGACCGACGCTTCCCTTACCGGTTGGGGAGCGGTCATGCGTGGCCGCTCAGCCCAAGGCCTATGGAGCGCCCACCATCTCTCGTGGCACATAAACCGCTTAGAGATGCTGGCAGTATTCCTGGCCCTAAAGAGGTTTCTCCCAGACCTAAGAAACAGACATGTGCTGGTCCGTACAGACAGCACTGCGGTGGTTTACTACATAAACCACCAAGGAGGACTCCGCTCACGCCCCTTATACAAGCTGGCGTACCGGATACTCCTTTGGTCTCAAGAGAAATTCCTCTCCCTGAGAGCAGTCCATATTCCTGGACATCTGAATGTGGGAGCAGACGTCCTGTCGAGGCAGGGGCCGAGGCCCGGGGAATGGATGCTTCACCCAGAGGTGGTGAAGCAGATCTGGAGAGTGTTTGGCCAGGCACAGGTGGACCTGTTTGCGACTCAGGAGACATCGCACTGTCCCCTCTGGTACTCTCTAGTTCCTCCAGCTCCACTGGGGCTGGATGCCATGGCACAGACGTGGCCGAGGCTGCGTCTGTACGCCTTTCCCCCGATCGCTCTGCTCCCGGGAGTTCTGGAACGGGTCCGTCGGTTTCAAGTGCGGCTGCTACTAGTAGCCCCGTACTGGCCGGCACGAGTATGGTTCTCGGACCTGGTATCTCTCCTAGACGGCTCTCCATGGGAGATTCCCGTCAGGAGGGACCTCCTGTCTCAGGCTGGGGGCGCAATATGCCACCCCCACCCAGAGAAGTGGAGGTTATGGGTGTGGCCCCTGAGGGGGCACAACTCATAGGAGCGGGTCTCTCAACCGAGGTTGTTGAGACCCTTCTCCAATCCAGAGCTCCCTCTACGAGGAAACTGTATGGCCTTAAGTGGAACTTATTCGCGAGATGGTGCCACGAGCGCCACCTAGACCCAGTCAACTGCCCGGTTGGTACAGTTCTGGAGTTCTTACAGTCTCGCTTATCCGCAGGGCTAGCTCACTCCACACTAAAGGTATACGTGGCGGCCATAAGTGCCTACCACGCCCCTTTAGGTGGCCTCTCAGTAGGTAGAGAGCCCTTGGTCATACGGTTCCTCCGCGGTGCGCTCAGGCTGAGGCCTCGAGTGACACCCAGGGTCCCCACGTGGGACCTCGCTGTGGTGCTAGAAGCTCTCTGCAAGCCTCCATTCGAGCCCATAGAGGAGTCTACGGACCGCGCCCTCACAATTAAGACGGCGCTCCTGTTAGCACTCACCTCTCTCAAGAGAGTAGGTGACCTGCAGGCCCTTTCGGTGGCCCCATCTCATTTAGAGTTTGCCCCAGGGATGGCCAAGGCCTTTCTATACCCCAGGGTCGGGTACGTCCCGAAGGTCCCCTCCCTAGCACCGCAGCCAGTAACACTGCAGGCGTTTTATCCTCCTCCGTTCACGGAGCCGAACCACAGGAAGTTCAATTGCATGTGCCCAGTCAGAGCCTTAGATGCATACGTCCACAGAGCTGCCACGTGGCGTAGAACAGAGCAATTGTTTGTCTGTTACGGCCCCCCAAAGAGAGGGGGCCCGGCCTCTAAGCCTACTATCAGTAGATGGATCATTGATGCCATATCTACAGCTTACGAGTCCTCTGGTCTCCCATCCCCGATGGGACTCAAGGCTCACTCTACTCGAGGTCTGTCGGCCTCGAGGGCTCTGACGGCAGGTGTCCCAATACAGGACATCTGCAATGCTGCGGGTTGGTCCATGCCCCTAACATTCGTTAGGTATAACGAGCTCGACCTCAGAGCCGCTCCAGGCTCGGCTGTACTCTCGGCCTAGTGCGCTAGGCCTAGAGGGTCAGCCACCTCCCTAGCCAGGAGGAGACTTCTCAAGGCGCATTCTTTCTGCGGAAAGAAGAGAAGTCGTTTCGCCACTTAAAGAGATCTGCAAATTCTACCCTTTTGTCCGTGCAAGCTAGACAAAAGCTCTTTCAGTCCCTCTTGTCCTGGCAGTACCCCCAGACAAAGGACTAAGACTCCTCGTGAGCCCGAGGGCCGAGGGGTGCCTCTCGCACTGGCTGGCGAACCAGGCAGAGGTCACGGTTCTCGTGTGCCTAAGGGCCGAGAACTGCACAGCCCTCTTGTCCGCGGAATGCTAGACAATGGCTTAATTCTCCTCGTGTTCTGACGCAGGATGCTATCAGACCGAGTGTATTTCGGTCCCTCTGGTTTCTGGCTTTCCCCAGACCAAGGACTAAGACTCCTCGTCTGCCTTCAAATAAGGCCGAGGAGTGCCTCATGCACTGGCTGGCTACCAGGCTGAGGCCCCTACTGTCTTCCCCATGAGCCCGAGGGCCGGGGATTGCAGTGCCCTCTTGTCCGCGTAATGCTAGACAATGGCTTATTCCCTCGCATCCTGGCGGAGCTCCAGGCCGAGCCTTGGATCCCTCTTGTTCTGGCTGAACCCCCAGACAAAGGATCACCCTCTCCTCGTGTGCCCGAGGGCCGAGGAGCCTTGAGGTCGAGCTCACCGTCCTCGTGGGTCTGCGGACCGAGGACTTCCCACACCATCTGTCCGCCGAGTGCTAGACAGTGGTCATTCGGTCCCTCTTGTTCTGGCTAACTCCCAGACAAAGGACTAAGACTCTGCGTGTGCCTGAGGGCCGCGGAGTACCTCTCGTTCTGGCTGGCGACCAGACAGAGGAAGACTACCATTCCTCGTGTGCCCGAGGGCCGAGGACTCGGGGCCTTCTTGTCCGCGTAATGCTAGACAAGGGCTCTCTCTTTTTCCACCCTGGTTGAGCAGACACTCGCAGGGCTCGGAAATTATGGGGACGTTGGTAGTCTCGTTCCCCATAGCGTTCCTGACGCAGCTCGAGTTCCCGGAAGGGAACGTCTCGGGTTACTATTGTAACCTTAGTTCCCTGAGGGAACGAGACGCCGCGTCTCGGACCATAATTCCCGCACCCTGCGGCGCTCGCTTCATTCCTAAAGAGCTGCCGCCGGCTTCAAACGCACGTGCTTTATACTTCCTGGTCGGTGACGTCACCGCGCCTGTGACGTCACCCCCCGTCATTTCATTGGTTGTTATACACAGTTCAGAGTGCGGCCCGCCAATGGCGTTCCCCATAGCGTTCCTGACGCGGCGTCTCGTTCCCTCAGGGAACTAAGGTTACAATAGTAACCCGAGACGTTTTTTGCTTACTATAGTTGCACTTGCAGAATCTGCAAAATGTTAATGATTCTACCAAAATAGGAGGGATCGTACAAAATGAATGTTGTTTTTATTTAGTACTGACCTGAATAAAACATTTCACATTAAAGATGTTTATATAGTCTACAAGAGAAAATAATAGTTGAATTTATAAAAATTACCCCGTTCAAAAGTTTACATACACTTGATTCTTAATACTGTGATGTTACCAGTTTTGTCAAAAATTGGGCTACTTTATCACTGTTGCCGCGGGTTGTTTTTTATGTCCTTGGGTTGAAGTGACCCCAATAATGTAATCTTTAGTCCTTGGAATGCTAATTTTAGCTGGCTCCAACTTGCCTCAACACACCTGCCTGGACGTTTCTAGCAGTTAATTTCAACCCGTTTCTGGGCTGGTTTTGTTGTAAAAACCTGGCAACCCTGGTTGTTACTTGAACTGTTTTTTTTTTGTTTTTGTTTTTTTTGTTTAGTGATTGTTGTTTATAAGTCCCTTGTTTGTCCTGCAGTTAAACTGTCAACTGTATGATTTTGAGATCCATCTTTTCACACTGAGGACAACTGAGGGACTTCTATACAACTATTACAGAAGGTTCACATGCTCACTGATGCTTCAGAAGGAAACACAACGCATTAAGGGGGTGAAAACTTTTTTTCATTCGAAGATCAGGGTAAATTTGACTTATTTAGCCGTCTGGGAAACATGTAAGTATCTTCTGTAGCTTTTGAAGGGCAGTACTAAATGTAAAAAATGTATGATATTTAGGCAAAATTAGATAAACGGACACATCTTCATTCTGTTAATGCTATTAATGCATAGTTTTTTTCTTTCTGGATCACAGTGAGCATTTGAACCTTCTGTAATAGTTGCATATGAGTTCCTCAGTGTGAAAAGATGGATCTCAAAATCACACGGTCATTATTGGAAAGGGTTCAAATACACAAAAATGCTAAAAAAACAAAAACAAAGAATTTGTGGGACTTGAAGGATTTTTCTGAAGAACAGTGGACAGTTTCACTGCTCAACTATCACAACTATCAACAACTATCACTGAACAAAAAAGGTAACAATACATTAAGAATCAAGTGTATGTAAACTTTTGAAAATGGTCATTTTTATAAATTCAACGATTAATTTTTTCTTGTGGACTATTATGCGAACGTCTTTTATGGGAAATATTTTATTTAGGTCAGTACTAAATAAAAACATGCATTTTGTATGATCCCTCTTATTAAGGTAAAATAATTAACATTTTGCAAATTCTGCAAGGTGAATATACACTTTTGACCTCAACTGTATTAAGGAAGAATGCACATTCAGAAGCAGTCATGGGCTAGATTCAACTTAGGCTAGCATATTAGCCAATAGTATGCTACTCCAAATTGCAGGTGTCCATTCTTGGTCCTGAAGGGCCACTGACCTGCAGAGTTTAGCTCCAGTTTGCCTCAACACACCTACTTGGATGTTTCTTGCATGCCTAGTAAGACCTTGTTCATCTGGTTCATTTGTGTTTAATTGGGATTGGAGATAAATTCCGCAGGACACCGGGCCTCCAGGAGCAGGATTGGATACCTCTGCTCTTAAGCCTACACAGGAACACTGGCTGAACCAACAGTGTGAGTATGGGACAGGGCTTTCTGTTTGACCAAATAATGACAAATAGGAGGAGGTTGTTTTTGCAATTACATTTTGTTATTATAGTAGCTCAGAAATTATACACTTTATCTACAAAAAAAACGAAAGTTTGTCTTGTTTTTAAAAGCAGGACAAGGCCCTAAACCTCCCGCAGTCATTTCCTCTGGGTGTGTGGAGAGTGTATGAGAGAAGGAGAGAGAGAGGAATGCTGGCAGAGGGCTGTGTTCAGGGGTGGGTCTCAGTTTGGATCTGGCTCTGTCAGGTACGTTTAACAGCGCTCTGATCTTACGTCCTTTATCTGTTCTCACACAGCCCTAATCCTCCCACAGAAATGTAGCAGTAAAGAGTTTCAGCAATAGCAGGCCAACTCCCCATGGCCCCGCCGCAGTTACACCTGCACGTTCCTCTACTTCACCTGAGCAGCCCGCACTTTAGGATTAGTAATGATATCAGAGGGGATGTGTTTCCATTTGAGATTTATGCTGGCTGGGCTGTCATTAACCACAGGGTTCGCGTTACTACCCTCATGTTAAAACATGTTGTCTGGAAGCCGAAATCCTCTCACGGGGAACTTCCAGACTTCCAGCAAGTCAAAGCAAATGCCATCAAAGGCATAGAAAACTGATCCACTGTTAAAACAAAACATTTCGCACAAGCTCACTGAATCTACAGCATTGAAAGAATTGGACTATCCCATGAAAGCCAAACCAATCACCGAACAGAAAGTTTCTGGAAAACTGTTTAACAAAAAACTTCTGCTTTGTTCGAGAGCACATAATTAGATTCCCACAGATAAAAGCTGAACAGAGGCACCTGTTGAAAAGGCCCTTTGGCAGAAGGCCACAGGTGGGCTGCAGATTTGAAGTGGCGTCGGGGTAATTAAGCATTTCAGAAAGGAAGGTTGGGAGAGCTGGGGTGAGGATAGACCGGCACAGCGACTCCTTTGTGGCTGCCAGAGCTCCTGTCAAAAGGAGCAGAAATGATATTGGACAGCTCACCCCTGAGGAATGCAACTGGACAAGCAATGGGGGCTTCGCTCAACCCCTTCCACTGTCCCTCTCGCCTCAGAGGACTTCTGAAAGTGCAGAGTCACTCTTGTTATCTCAGCTGAAGAGAAATAAAGTACAATGAGTGTGCTAAAATAAGAAGGAAGGCAGGCTGTTATTCTAACTAAGTCATGTTAGGAGGCCAAATCATTAAGTAACACTGGTTTTCTTTAATGTGAATAATGCAATTGGAATGGGAAACCACAGCAGCCCAAATCTACACCAAAGATATTTTTGCAGAAATTAACATAAATATGCAAAGTAGGCTTATTGGAAATAGATGCCTCTCTATACATTTCTGAAAAACTGAAAAAAATCATACCTATATGTATGAATGAACATTAGAGGCAGTAAAACTCTGACACATCACACTCATTCACAGTTACTTGCAGAATATTATGTTATGACTTCAACACAATTTTAGCGTCCTGCACGATTTTAAAACTGATACTTTTGAATGTTGTCGCCACATATAAAGCTGCATATGCATGAGATTTCTAATTCAGTAGGTTTGCTCAGACACGATACGCCATTGCACTTGAGTGATGAAGAGCTCTGGAACAAACTCTGTGAATGTACGGTTTGACAAAACAGCTCAAATTTGCATAAGGAAGTTAAAATAACATGGCTGCATTAACAAATGCATTTTTATATCACTTTTGCATTTGTTAACACTATTGGGTAGGTTTAGGGTTGGGTTTGGTGTAGGGGATATTTCCAACACAATAGAGCATTAACCTTTAGCGACACTCCCCATATTTCAGTTCTGAACAGCCGCAATACATACCTCAAGCAGCGCAATAAAAAGCAACAATAATAAAACTGTGCCACGGTCACATATTGAACGTGTGTTTTAGCACCACCAGGACATTTCACTTAGAATCTGCCGCAAAACATGCAGTAAGGTACGTAATTACGATGCTACAGAAATGTATATAGCCATGTGTTTTCATGAGCCTAGGTTGTAAATATAGCATTTGTCCATACTAAGAAATGCAATTTATACCTTGTAAAGGTGCATTATTTACACAGGAATCATAATTGTGAGAAACAATGAATCAGCAACAAAATTATGCTGATTTATTGAATAAACTGCAGACCATCATCTACACTTGAGGTCAAAATTTTACATCCTCCTTTCAGAATCTGCAAAATGTCAATTATTTTACCAAAAATCAGCGGAATCAAACAAAATGCATGTTATTGTTAATCTAGTACTGACCTGAATAAGATATTCCACAAGAGAAAATAATAGTTCAAAAGTTTACATACATTCATTCAGTGTTTGAATACTTTATCACAGATTGTGTGAATCTTTGCAGTGTTTATCAAATACACAGACGTTTTTAAAGATTTTTCGATCAACCTGTGCAGAGCTGAATGAATTTAAACACACGTATTGCCTCCACTTGTCCTGCATGTCTTTGAATCGAGGGGGAACGTCTCGGTTACGTATTGTAACCCTCGTTCCCTGAAGGAGGGAACGGAGACGTCTCGTCGAGACCGACGAATTGGGATATCGCCTGGATAGACCAATCTACTTCGTGTGTATACAAACGAGCCAATGAATATTGGCATGCATGATTGCAGCCAGCTGCGGCTGATCACAGCGTGAGCATATAATGCGCAGCAGGTGCATGCATCATCAAGGTTTCGCTGAGGAGCTGGGACAGGCCCGGCCGTACAGCGGTGGTACAGGAGCCGCGGCGACGGGACGAGACGTCTCCGTTCCCTCCTTCAGGGAACGAGGGTTACAATACGTAACCGAGACGTTCCCTATCAGTCGGTCTCTTCGACGTCTCGTCGAGACCGACGAATTGGGATCCCTAACAAAGCGCCGTGGCTGCTGTCCCTTCCAGTGTCCTGAGCGGGCCCCCCTGGGTCCTGTTACTGGCTTTGGCCAGGGGCTCGCATCAAGGAGAGCCAGTCACTGTATAACTCAGCACCATCCATTTCAGTGAAACTGGAGCACTGGGAATATGCGGAGCTCACGTCCTTCCGATAGGAGGTTCGGAGCAATACACATATAACTCGATTCCGGTTTATATGGAAGATTGGAGGTGATTGAACCCTCGTATACTGGTAGAAGTACTACCGGGGAAACACACAGCCTCTAGGGCGCAATGTGGAATTGTAAGAGATGCAATTGAGTCTCTACGTAGAGCCTAGCCCTCTATCGGTTCTGAAGGATTCATCGAATGAGGGCCTGACGCCTGACGTTCCGCTACGTCGGCTGTCAAGCTAGCGGAGGAGCTCGACAGAGCTACTCTTAGGTTACTCTGGAGCAGTATAGCAAGCCGACCCGAGGCCTCTCTGTGCCTACCCGTTTGAGGTAAGAACACAGGAGGAAACTGTGTCTACACGAAGGCTATAGAACCTTGTGAACGTGTTAGGGGTCGCCCAGCCCGCCGCTCTACAAATGTCATTTAGCGAGGCGCCACGAGCCAATGCCCAGGAGGATGCGACACTCCTAGTCGAGTGCGCTCTCAGCCTGAGGGGGCAGGGCACACCCTGAACCTGATAGGCCAGGGTAATGGCATCCACTATCCAGTGGGCCATCCTCTGCTTGGAGACGGCATTCCCCTTCTGCCTGCCTCCATGACACACAAAGAGCTGGTCTGAGGTCCTGAAGCTTTGTGTCCGGTCAACGTAGCATCTAAGTGCTCGGACGGGGCAAAGCAAAGCTAGGGCTGGGTCTGCCTCCTCCGAGGGCAGCGCTTGCAGGCTCACCACTTGGTCCCTGAAGGGAGTCGTGGGAACCTTGGGCACATAACCTGGCCGGGGCCTCAGTGTTACCTGGGAATCCGCCGGGCCAAACTCTAGGCACGAATCGTTGACCGAAAATGCATGCAGGTCTCCTACCCTCTTGATGGAAGCCAATGCAAGCAGGAGCAGAGTTTTCATTGAGAGAAACTTCAGCTCAACTGACTGCAAAGGCTCAAAGGGAGCCTGCTGCAGTGCTGTGAGCACTAGCGACAGGTCCCAAGAGGGCACGGAAGGGGGCCTAGTGGGATTCAACCTCCTGGCTCCCCTAAGAAACCTGGTGACCAGGTCGTGCTTCCCTACCGACCTTCCTTCTATGAGGTCGTGGTTGGCAGCTATAGCAGCCACATAGACTTTAAGGGTTGAGGGGGACAGCCTACGCTCCAACCCTTGCTGCAAAAAGGAGAGCACGGTTCTGATCGGGCATCTTCGGGGGTCCTCTCCCCGGGAGGAACACCAATCAACGAACAGGTTCCATTTAAGGGCGTAGGCATGTCTAGTAGACTGCGCTCGCGCCGAAGTAATAGTGTCAACTACCCCTTGGGGTAGGTCACTTAGAACCTCCGCGTCCCGTCCAGGGACCAGACATGTAATTTCCAGAGGTCTGGACGCAGGTGCCATAAGGTGCCCCGTCTCTGAGTCAGAAGATCCTTCCTCAGAGGAATTTGCCAGGGAGGGGCTGTCGCGAGGAGCATGAGTTCGGGGAACCAGGTCCGAGTGGGCCAATAAGGGGCTACCAGAAGGACCTGCTCCTCGTCCTCCCTGATCTTGCACAATGTCTGTGCGAGAAGGCTCACTGGGGGAAACGCATATTTGCGGGGGCCCCGCGGCCAGCTGCATGCCAGTGCATCCGTGCCGAGTGTGCCCTCGGTCAGGGAGAAAAAGAGCTGGCAGTGGGCTGTCTCCGGGGAGGCGAACAGATCTACTTGAGCCTCGCCGAAGCGTCTCCAAATCAGCTGAACCGGCTGGGGGTGGAGTCTCCACTCTCCGGGAAGCGCAGCTCGTGAGAGCTCGTCGGCCGCACGGTTGAGCAACCCGGGAATGTGAATGGCACGAAGCGACCTCAGATGCTTCTGACTCCACAAGAGGAGATGACGGGCGAGTTGCGACATGCGACGGGAGCGTGGACCGTCCTTGCCGGTTGATGTACGCAACGGTCGCAATATTGTCTGTACGGACCAGCACGTGTTTGCCACGTAGGTGCCCCTTGAGGCGGAGCAGGGCGAGACGTACTGCAAGCAACTCGAGGCAGTTGATGTGCCAAGTCAGCTGGGGGCCCGTCCAAACCCCTGAAACTGCCTGTCCGTCGTACGTGGCTCCCCACCCGGTGGCGGAGGCATCCGTGTGAACCACAGCATGCCTGGAGACCTGTTCCATGGGTACTCCAGCCCGTAGGAATGAGAGGTCTGACCACGGGGTGAAAGTCTGGCGGCAAGCCGGAGTTATCTGAACCGGGTGAGAGCCGCGAAGCCACGCTCTCCTCGGGACTCGGCCATGGAGCCAGTGTTGAAGCGGTCTCATATGGAGCAGCCCGAGCGGTGTCACCGCCGAAGCTGCTGCCATATGCCCCAGGAGCCTCTGAAATTGTTTCAGTGGGACCGCTGTCCTGCTCTTGAATGTGTCTAGGCAGTTCAACACCGACTGAGCACGTTCCTGCGTGAGGCGTGCTGTCTGGCTGACCGAGTCCAGTTCCATACCGAGAAAAGAGATTCTCTGTGTTGGAGAGAGTTTGCTCTTTTCCCAGTTGACCCGAAGACCCAACTGGCTGAGGTGTGCGAGCACCAGGTCCCTGTGTTCGCATAACTGAGCCCGAGACTGTGCTAGGGTGAGCCAGTCGTCGAGGTAGTTGAGAATGCGAATGCCCTGTTCTCTGAGGGGAACAAGGGCCGCCTCCGCGACCTTCGTGAAGACACGGGGGGAGAGGGACAGCCCGAAGGGCAGGACCCTGTACTGATATGCCCTGCCTTCGAACGCGAACCGCAGAAAGGGTCTGTGGCGCGGAAGGATTGAGACATGAAAGTACGCGTCCTTCAGGTCGATCGCTGCAAACCAATCTTGGGGACGGACACATCTGAAAATGTGTTTCTGAGTGAGCATTTTGAACGGTAGCCTGTGAAGGGCCCTGTTCAAGACGCGCAGATCCAAGATCGGTCGAAGCCCGCCGCTTTTCTTGGGTACTATGAAGTACGGGCTGTAAAAGCCTGTCCTCATATCGGCTGGAGGGACCGGCTGTATCGCTTCCTTCGCCAGCAAGGAAGCGATCTCTGCACGCAAGATGGGAGCATCTGCGGCCCTGACAGAGGTGAAGTGAATCCCTCTGAATTTGGGAGGGCGCCGGGCAAACTGAATTGCATAGCCGGAAGTGATGGTCCGAAGGAGCCAGCAAGATGGGCTGGGAAGCTCTTTCCAGGCTCCCAGAAAATGAACAAGCGGCACAAGGGGGACCATCGGCGTACCCGCGGGGGAGCAGCGATGAGGGGGGCAGGGCCCCTGCCACACAGTCTCGTTGCCGGACCGGGGCGGGGTCAGAGCGTCTGTATGTTGAGTGTGTGAGACGCTTACCTGCGTATGAGCCGATGGTGCGTGAGTAGTCCGTCTCGCCGTACTCTCGAACCGCCCATCGTCGCTCGCTGGCGAGGGGGGAGGACGGGTGAGGCGCAGGGATGACCTGCGCACTCCCCGTAGTCCCACATGGGGACCCAGAGATAGAGAAATTTGCTCTTTTGTCGAGTATTTGGGTACCACCGACCTGACGGTCGGTGGCGGGGAAAAAACAAACAAAAGATTCTCCGCCCGGCCCTCCTCCGGGGGAGGGAGTGGTGCGGTCACCATCTCCCGAAGAGCAGCATCCTCCATCTCTGGGTCGCCCGTCTCAGGGTCTCTTGCTCTTACGCTTCCCACTGGTCTTTGTGGGGGCCTGGACGGGCTGGGCGGCTGCCCGGCGACCGGCTCCACGGCGCCGTTGTGAAGGCTGCTGCGGTGGCTGCTGTGGAGCGGAGGCGGAAGCCGGGGGCCGCCCTCGGCGACGAGCAGACTGGGGTGCCGCCGGCGGACGGGTGGAGGCAGCAGCTGTACGCCGGGGCAGGATGTGACTGATGGCCTCAGTCTGCTGCTTGGCCGCGGAAAACTGCTGGGCGAAGTTCTCCACAGCGTCGCCGAAGAGGCCGGTCTGGGACACCGGAGCGTCGAGGAACCTGGTCTTATCACAGTCCCTCATATCAGCCAGACACAGCCAGAGATGGCGTTCCTGGACCACCATGGTGGACATGGCACGACCCAGAGACCGCGCGGTCACCTTCGTCGCACGTAGCGCGAGGTCCGTGGCGATACGAAGTTCACGGAGAACTTCTGGGTCGTGACCACCCTCGTACAGGTCTTTCAGTGCCTGGGCCTGATGCACCTGTAGCAACGCCATAGCGTGAAGGGCGGAACCAGCGGAGCCGCAGGCCGCATAGGCACTGCCGATCAGAGCCGACGAGTGCCTACAGGCCCGGGACGGGAGCGACGGATTGTTGCCCCGCCAGGTGGAAGCGGCGCCCGGACACAGTTGCATCGCAACCGCACGCTCCACCGGCGGGACGGCCGTGTATCCCCGCGCTGGTCCGCCATCAAGGGTGGTTAGGGAGGAAGTCCCACTCGAGCGGTTTCGGGCAGTGAAAGGTGCCGTCCACGTTCGGGTGAGTTCTTCATGCACCTCCGGGAAGAAAGGCACTGGGGTGGGGCGCTGAGAACCAGCGCGGGCCACCTCGAGATACCAGTCGTCCAGCCGGGAGGGGTCGGGACGTGATGGAGGATTCCATTCAAGCCCTACCCTCTCGGCGGCCCGGGCAAGCATAGCCATCATCTCCGGGTCAGTATCGGGCACCGCTGATCGCCCAGTGGACGACAGTGTGCCGTCCTCCTCCTCAGAGAGGTCTGGCTCTCCCCCCGATGCTGCGACCGACATCTGTTCGTCGGGGGGGGCCCCAAAAGTAACGGGTGGTACCCCTAAGGGAGGTCCAACCCGCTCTTCTGAGAGCCCCGGTGGCGACGGAGCGTCGGTGGAAGGAGGAGCCCCCGCCGATGGAATGGGCGGGGAATTCCTCACCATCACCGTCAGACCGGGCAGCCCTCTGCTTCCAGCGACAACGCCCCCCCGGCGTTTGCCTGGAGGAACGTTCGTTCTGGGCAGAGGGACTGGAACCCCGCCCCTTTGCAGGAAACGGAGTCTGGTCCGCAACTCCGCGACGGTCATATTCCCACAATGGGGACATGACTCATCCACGAACGCTGCCTCAGCGTGTTGTAAGCCCAGACACGTGAGGCAGTGTGCGTGGCCATCACCCGGCGCCAGGAAACGGCCGCACCCAGAAACGCACGGGGAGAAAGGCATGACGCCTCGTCTTTAAAAAGACGCTCAACCCGCGGAGCTCCTTTAGAAATTCACTCTTTTAAGAAAATTGCTCTTAGGAATTTGCTCTTTTAGTGCTGAGGCGCACAGGGGAAATGGCCGCAGCAACACAGAAGGTGGATGGTGAAAACCAGCTGTGTGCTTCCACTCGACACGGAAGACCACGCCGCTGAAGCGCCGTGCCGCCAACACAAAAGAGAAGAAAAGGAGGTAAGTGTTGTTTCTGACTCGTTCCACACAGAATGGTCCCGCTCCGAAGCGAAAGCTTGATGATGCATGCACCTGCTGCGCATTATATGCTCACGCTGTGATCAGCCGCAGCTGGCTGCAATCATGCATGCCAATATTCATTGGCTCGTTTGTATACACACGAAGTAGATTGGTCTATCCAGGCGATATCCCAATTCGTCGGTCTCGACGAGACGTCGAAGAGACCGACTGATAGGGAAATCATGCTATTGGGGTCACTGAAAAACATCCCTGTTAAACCCTCTGGGGTCGAAGACTGCACCGGTGCTGTCTCGTTTTTTTCTCAATGACCATGAAAAAAACTAAAAATACTCTTGTCATTTTTAGTCATACAGATAAGAATAAGGTATTGTTTGAAACTGCAAAGGGTCTACTTTTATTTGTGTATAGTCATAAAAACAACAAAACTATGTGCTTTTGTAAAATAAAGAAAATAAACAGGGTTTATTTCTGCCGTCTCGGTCTCCATCACTTCTCTTCACAGACACGTAAATAAAACAACCTGAGTCTCAACGAATACCTGCCTCACAGACATGCGAAATATATGTATAGGAAGCTTGAAATGTCTACTTTTACAAGTCACGTTGAAAACAAATATTCTCTGATAAAGTAATCCATATAATACCAACATGAGCTCTAGTTTTTCTCGTCTAAACTCATCTCTGAGCGTAAACAAATGCAAACATTCATCAAGTTCATCTCGGCTATTTTACACTTCTGGAAGAAGACGTGCTGAGAGGAATAAGCAAGACTTGGCAACACTAAAACACCTGCACTACTCGACTACAAACGATAGGTAGATGTGCACAACACAGCACATCTGGGTTCTACATCAAAGAGGACTAGAAGAAAGGAAATGTTTAAATAAAGTTGTTATTTGTATTCTCATAGATTCATAACATTACAGTTATGTAATGTATACTGATGTCACATGGACTATTTTAACAATGTCTTTACTAACTCTTTAGCCTTGAACATGTCAGTTGCGTTGCTGTCAATGAGGGTCAGAAAGCTCTCGGATTTCATCTAAAATATCTTAATTTGTGTTCTGAAGATGAACTAAAGTCTTACGGGTTTGGAACGACATAAGGGTGAGTAATTAATGACAGAGTTTTCATTTTTGGGTGAACAATCCTTTATAAATCTTTATTTTAGTACTCAGTAAGATTCTATTTTTTTCTGTGAAGCTAATATTTATCTTTCAATTATTTTGCTCCTCAGAGGGTCCGTTGGAGCTCCACACGCTGTCTCTGTTACCCTCACTGCGGCAGGTCGTGTTTAAGGGAGACAGGCTGCCTTTCCATTGCACTGCTTCACTGGTGGACAAAGTCACTGCTCTTCACTGGCGACACAACGGACAGCCTGTCACCACTAACCCTATCAATGGGATTCATCTGGAAGAGAGTGTACAACATGACTGCACCTTCATCACCAGGTAACACTTACAGAGACTAACCATAATTTAGCTATATATTTACATACTCCAGTCTTCAGTGTCACATGATCCTTCAGAAATCATTCTAATTCATGCAGATTTGCTGCTCAAGAAACATTTGTGACCCTGGACCACAAAACCAGTCATAAAAGTCATTTTTTGGAATCGAGATTTAAACATATTGCTGAATAATAGGCTTTCCATTGATATATGGTTTGTTAGGACAGGACAATATTTGGTCGAGATACAACTATTTGAAAATCTGGAATCTGAGGGTGCAACAAAATCAAAATATTGAGAAAATCAACTTCGAAGTTGTCCAAATGAAGTTCTTAGCAATGCATATTACTAATCAAAAATTTAATTTTGATATATTTACAGTAGCAAATTTACAAAATATCTCCATGGAACATGATCTTTACTTAAAGGTGCCATAGAATGCATTGAAACAATATTTTAAATTGTTCTCTGATATCTACATAGAAGGTATATGGCATAGGAAAGGGCAAAAAATCTGCAGAAACGGTTTTACAGGTCCATTTACAACCCTAGGATTTGTCCCTAGAATGAAATGCTCTGTTATTGCCTTATTTGGAAGGTTCCTGCATAATAATGAGGAGCTCTGCTCTGATTGGCTGCCTCACAGAGCGGCTCGCTCACACAGCTCTAAGGAAACACATGGAGGAAATATATATTTAATTACGGCCGCTTCATTTGTTTAAAGCAACACTAAGTAACTTTTTTTTACCTTAAAATAATGTTTCCGAACTCATGTCAGTGGTTCATCAACTCATAACAGGGTGAAACGGCACTTTCACATTCGCTTTGCGACCCTCTATCAGCCATAACAGCACTATGTAAGTTTGGGTCGTCGGGTCACGGTTTTGTAGTTCAAATGATACTACAAATGCGACTTGCTTCACGGCAGGCTTCACAAAAGGTTTTCACACTTTTATAAAGTCATACAACATACTCTACCTTGTCACTGGACATCGTTATTTCAAGCCGCTCCTGGATAGCCTTTCAAACAAATAACGTGCATGTGACACGACGGTAGGCTAAATTATTTACGACAGCGGTAATGGACAATTCCGCTTCTAACCTGTAGAGGGAGCATTGAGGGAAAAGTTACTTAGTGTTGCTTTAACTGTAGCCGCTTTTAATATGCGGTTTGTTGAATCTGCCGTTTTGAATCCGCGGGATTTTTTTATCTCTCTACTGTGATCGCATGTGCTCTGTATAACGTTATACTGCAGCGAATAGTATAACGTAAGAAGGACTTACCACACAAGTTTTGATGCTTTAGTTATGCTCAGGATCTGTAAATCATTGGCCATCGTCAGTGCACTCATCTCTCCGTTTATGTGGTAAGTAAAATCTTATGTACAGGCTACCACTAGCATTAAGCTAACCATGTCCCTTCAGTGGCTGGCCTTATTTTACTGATGTACTGGCGTTACTGATGATTGGGCGATGCAAATGTTGGGGGTGTAACTATTAACGATCGGGACTATTGCGTAATAGTCTGTGTTATGTTGGAATTGACCTATTTTTCGGTGGTCTTTTGCAAACACCAGATTTATATAAGAAGGAGGAAACGGTGGTGTTTGAGACTCATGGTATGTCATGTCCATGTACTGAACTGTTATTATTCAACTATGCCAAGCTAAACACAGTTTTCCATTCTATGGCACCTTTAATATCTGAATGATTTTTGGCATGAAAGAAAAATCGATAATTTTGATCCATACAATTATATTTGTTATTGCTACTTAAGACTGGTTTTGTGGTCCAGGGTCCCATTTATTATCATCAATGCTGAAAACAGTTGTGCTGCTTAATATGTTTGTCTGAAAGGGGGCAAATAGATGTTGAAATGTCAAAGGAATGAGTAAAAATATGAAGAGAGTGAATGAAATGAATATCATCTACAGTACACTTAATTACCAAAATATCATGTTCATTTTTCAGTGAGCTGATCCTGTCAAATGTCCACGTTGATGCGAGTGGTGAGTGGGAGTGTGTGGTGTCCACGGGCCGTGGGAACACCTCGCGTACTGTAGAGATAGTGGTACTGGAGAACAGTGCCTCCTTCTGTCCGGAGCAGAGAGTCACTAACAACCGAGGGGAGTTCAGGTAAGAGATTTGTCCTACAGCTTTATCTGTGGCTTAATAAAACCCATCTAGAAAAGTCTGGCAATATGTCATCTGTTCCCCTTCAGGTGGCCTAGAACTCTGGCTGGCATCACCTCCTACCAGTACTGTCTGCAGCTGCGCTACCCCTCCTTGTCTATAGGCGGCGGCGTGGAGCAGAAGAAGGCTTCACGTAACTGTGACCGCTCTGGACGCTGGGAGGAGGGAGACTACTCGCAGTGCCTCTATACTAATGACATCACACGCGTCCTGCATACCTTCATACTGGTTAGTGCCAGTCTTTTTGTTGAATTTTGTAAGGGTAGTAAGGCCTTTAAAGCTCCCCCTTGTGAAAAAGAAGTACACTTTAGCATTCTTTTCAAAAGAGTATTTATGAAAACAATATACTTACAAGAATATACTTTAGTGTGAACTAAGTGTAATGTTAATGCTGATTGAATTTAAATTGTTTATGGTTTAATTTTTACAAATTTTCTATTTGAATATATTTTAAAATGCAATTTATTCCTGTGATGCAAAGCTGAATATTCAGCATCATTACTCCAGTCTTCAGTGTCACATGATTTTTCAGAAACCATTCTAATATGTTTTTATTAATTACATATTCTTCGTTAATTCTGTTCTTCTCATTCAGATGCCCATCAACGCCTCCAACGCAGTGACCCTGGCACACCAGGTGCGATCATACACTCTGGAGGCCGCTGGTTTCACGGACACGGTGGATGTCCTTTATGTGGCTCAGATGATGCACAAATTCATGGACTATGTGACAGAACTCCGTGAGGTTAGTAGAACATTTAGATGTATTCAGCAGTGTATATATTGCATTGCACTGCACTTGTGTCCTTACATAAATGTGCTCTCCCTTTATTCCAGCTCTCTGAGGTTCTGGTGGAAATGGGCAGTAACCTGATGCAGGTAGATGATCAGATTCTGGCTCGAGCGCAGAGAGAGGAAAGAGCCTGCAGTTCAATCGTCCACACACTGGAGACTCTCACCTGGCCTCAGCTGCACTCTCAAGCACAGGACTTCTCTAAAGTACGCTTTTAATCATAGCAGCTTTACATTATTGAACATGTATATCATACTTTTATATACAGTTGAGGTCAAAAGTTTACATTCCCCTGTCAAAGATCTGCAAAATGTTAATTATTTTACCAAAATACAAAATGCATGTTTATTTAGTACTGACCTGAATAATATATTTTACATAAAAGATGTTTACATAAAGTCCACAAGAAAAAATAACAGTTGAATTGATCAAAATTACCCTGTTCAAAAGTTTACATACACTTGATTTTTCAAGTGGAAAAATCTTTCAGGTCCCACAAATTCTTTGGTTTTTCAGCATTTTTGTGTATTTGAACCCTTTCTAACAATGACTGGATTTTGAGATCCATCTTTTCAAACTGAGGACAACTGAGGGACTCATGTGCAACTATTACAGAAGGTTCAAACGCTTACTGATGCTTCAGAAGGAAAAACAATGCATTAAGAGCCAGGGTTGAAAACAGAAGATAGTTACATGTTTCTCGGAAGACAAAATAAGTTCAATTTACCCTGATATTCCAATATTTTTCAAAAAAGTTTTCACCTCCCGGATCTTAATGCATGGTTTTTCCTTCTGAAGCATCAGTGAGTGTTTGAACCTTCTGTAATAGTTGCATATGAGTCCCTCAGTTGTTCTCAGTGTGAAAAGATGAATCTTAAACTCATACAGTCATTATTGGAAAGGGTTTAGATACACAAAAATGCTGAAAAACCAAGGGATTTGTGGGACCAGGGTTTCTGAACAGGGGAATTTTTATAAATTCAACTATTATTTTCTCTTGTGGACTATATGTAAATGTCTATTTGAAAATATCTTATTCAGGTACTAAAATACTAAATAAACAACAACATGTATTTTGTATGATCCCTCTAATTTTGCTAAAATAATTCATATTTTGCAGATTCTGAAATGGGGATGTAAAATTTTGACCTCAACTGTAGCTAGGATGCATTAAATTGATCAAATTAAACAAGTATATGAAATGGCACAACTGTTTTCAACATTGATAGTAAGAAATTATATCTGAGCATAAAATCAGCATATTTTCTGTCTTTCTTAGAGTTCTCGTAACATTGTGATGGAGGCACACATGATTCGTCCTGCTCATTTTACTGGCATGAGCTGCACGGTCTATCAGAGAAGAGAGGGGGCAGGAGGGAGCCAGGGCCATGATGGGATTGAATCTTCTCTTGAGCAGCAACTGCGATTTCGCTGCACCACAGGAACACACAACACCTCGCTGAATGCTTTTCATCTCAAGGTATGTTTTGTGTGAAAGTATACACTTGGAGGAGACAAGAGAGGCAGTGCCTCCTCAAAAAAAGTGTATAAATCACTTGTTTTCCTAAAGAAACGTTGTCTAAAAGTAAAACCAGCAGGTAAAGTTACAGCTCCATGGTCCGTGTCTCTCTCGCCTCCCCTGAGCTGATTGAGTTTTAACAGACTGTCTAAAACGTGTGGTGAGTTTAGTGGGGGGTAAATGAGAATAAATGGGGGAACGTCACGTGATATGATTGGATATGACTGGTTATGTTCGGCTGTGATTGGTTAATGCGATAAATCCCACCTCTTCGTGCACATTTGCAAATCAGTCTGAATGAACAGTATAATGGCATTGTGACCAATATTTACCGAGCTTTGATGACTGATGATCTGAAAAAAAATCAAAAGTAGTTAAATGCTAACTATTAAGAAGAATAGCTGAACGCATGTTCACAAACAAAATATATTGTTTAAATTGTTGCTTGAGTTTTTATTTTTGGAATAAATGCTTAACACTATCTTGATAACATTCATACTTGGCTTTAATAAATAGAATATTGATTACACTGTTAATGTAAAAATTAGATTTTTTTTTCCTGATAATATAAGTAATGTTTATTTAACCAGGAAAATTTGACTGGGGCATGAATTTACTTTTTTATGTATTTTATATAATTATTGGTGTCTATCATATTGCTACTACTGCTATTTATACATGTAAAAAGCCATTTAGCCATAGTAAAATCAATGGAACGCACTTTTTAATTCTTTAATAAACACTTTTGCTTGGCCCTTATTTTGTCTTGCATTTTTCTCTTGCTCTAGAATGCAGTGGCTCTTGCTTCGGTGTCTCTCCCTGCATCTCTTTTTCCGCCCAGTGCTCCTCCTGACTGTAAGCTGCAGTTTGTGGCATTCCGCAATGGAAGATTCTTCCCATTTACCAGCAATTTTACCGGACATTCGGACCTTGCCCGCAGACGTGGCGTCAACACTCCAGTTATCTACGTTGGCCTTGGTGGGTTGCCTTCGACTCGAACATTCAAGGGATTGAAAACATTCATAAAATTTCAAGAATGCTCTAAGTAGCTGGTTGTATACCGATGTAGTACAGGCATTTTAGTGGAAGACTAACACGATTCATCCTTGGAAATATTCAATTCAGCATAGGAAATCATTTTCAGAAATAACTTTTACCAGAGCACATATGTAAACTTTCTCTGCTTTCTCTGTCATTCTTTTTCAGATGGGTGTAGCATGTGGAATCAGTCCGATCCCATTATTGTGTCACTACGCCACACGTCACCTGGAAATGACCCTGTTGCTGCACACTGGAGCTTAAAGGCGCTGGAGCATCATGGGAGTTGGAGTCTGGATGGCTGTCAGCTGGCACATAGTGATATGTCCACCTCTACACTGCGCTGCTCTGTTCTGAGCAATTACGCTGTACTTCAGGTAACATTGAAGCGGTGCTAAAAGAGTGTTCGTTTTTTTCCCCCGTTACAGATGAACGTACATATGGCACATTTTATGTGACGTTGGTTTTGAACATGTCCCCGAAGATCTGACTTGAATTTAGTTGCGTAATTGCTAACCAAGTGTGAAGTATCATCTTGATTACAGTTTTTCTCAATTGCTAAAACACTATAACCAGTCTTTTGAACTAAAATTTCAAAACTATAACGCCATTTTTGAAAAAGCACACCCATTTCCCTAAACTATAAACACTATTCCCTGCTTTGACACATGAGTTATATTTGGTGAACTGTTACTTCAAAACTCTACACACAAATCCCTACATTTCTCAGTGCTTACACCATGAGGTCATTTAGAAAGCACAAGCATTCAATATTGTTCACTCAAGTCTGCAAAGTTTGAGCTCAATTAGCACACAATTACCCAAGTGGAAACACTAGGAGTCAAAATTTAGCACACACCAATCAGAACCTTCGATGGAGATAAAAGGATAAAAGTTTTTCTCAGTCACTTTGGTGCATTTCTCAGATCAGAAATGAAATATACATTTGTCTGCAGTTTCCTACATTATCAGTTGCTATTGTCATGTTGCTCAAAATGTATTATATACTGTAGTTCTGTGCAATAGTCTTACCCCTCAAAACATCAAGTCATTAGCTCATCGTATAAATCATTACCTAAATGCAAAATTTTTGATCTAGTTGTCCTAAACTGTCAATCATATATTCTACACATTTCTATTAGACTTTTTGTAAATTTGCCATGAATTATTCAAGTGAATCTTGACTTTCACTAATGAAGATAATATAGATCAACCAATGATAAAGCAGTTCTCTGAAATAGATCAAAGGTACATCTCATGAACCTTCCATTGGAAAGCATATATAGACAGAGGACAACACAGGAGTTACAAATTCTGACAGTGGACTTTCTTATTTTTATTTTCACCTTTGTGCCCATATTTCTTTTTTTTTTTTCTGTTTCACAATGACGTTGTGTGCTTTTATTTATTTTTTTTATTTTTTTGTCAGACCACTAGTACAAGTGTAACTGTGAATCCTATCCAGTCTTTTTCAATCAATATCCCACATACAGTAATGTGTAATTTTGAAGAGGAAGAGTAGGAGGTGAAAGAGGAAGAGGAGGAGGAGAAGGAGGACGATGACAACAACAACATGGAAGAGACAGAGGAAGAGCAAGGGCGAGAAGACAAGCAGTCTCATATATTTTAGTTGATGAGTGCCAGGGTTGGATCGGGCATGCAAGAGGATTTGACCCCTGCTGCCTGGCCAGGGCTAATTTAGCCTGTGATGCTGAAGAGGTTCTTTGGCCTGTCCCAGACCAAAGACAGGATGCTGGGCAGAATAATTATTTTGTTGTTTTTTGCTGTTTTGTACTGTACTCTACAGTACAATAAATTAAGGAATAAAACACTTGCAAAGGAATAGATTTGTTGTGTTCATCATGTTAAAAGTTTTTTATTTGTATTTTTTTGTAGTATTGTTTTGAATTTATCTCATCAGTGTGTAAAACTGTGTTGTAGTGTGTTTGTTTTTGAGGATTTGTGTGTCATGTCTGAAAGCAAAGTTTGGTTTTTCAGCAAGATTGAATTGTTTTGAGTGGAGAGCTTCATTTTGACCTCAATATAGGAAGTTTGGGGAAATGAGTTAGGAGTTGTGGATTTGTGTTTAGAGTTTCGCAAATAAGAGGCATAATTTCAAGAAATGTGTTTAAGCAATTAAGAAAAACTGTAATAGCCCAGTTGGGAATGGGAGACAGATCTCCCATTACAAACTGACATTTTATGTAACATTTCTTCATCATGACATGCGTCAAAGGATTTTAATGTTCAGCTATGTCCTACTCTGTGTTTGTTATTGAGGTAATTTGGTAATAGATGGGCTATTTTGGCCACTGGTTAAAACTTCTTGGCATTGCAGAACCCATAATTCAAAGTACTGACATCAGAGCAATTTCTCTGAACATTTTGGCTGTATTTAAATAGCTATATTTATCCATTTTTCCTCACAAAAATATTCCATTTAGTTAAATGTTTCATTCTATTTATTACTATCTGTTACATAACACCAAAAACAAAAAGTGGCACTCACACCTATTCATTTTTTAGGTGTCCTAAAATGTGCTTGATTATGAAATCATATGTATGAATGTTTTAAAGATATAGTTCACCAAAAAATTCAAATTCAGTCATTAGTTACTCACCCTCATGTTGTTCCAAATCTTTAAATCATTTATCTTCAGAACACAAATTAACATACTTTTGATGAAATCCAAGAGCTCTCTGACCCTCCATAGACAGCCAGGGTAATTCTGTCAACTGTGACTGTTTTGTCAATGTTCTTGGTGCCTTTCTGGACTTTGAACGTGGAAGGACCCTTGCTGACTATACAGGTTCAGGGAGCTCTCGGAGTTCATAAAAAGTATCTTATTTTGTGTTCTGAAGATGAATGAATAGAAGGTCTTATGGGTTTTGAACGACATGAGGGTGAGTAATTAATGACAGAATTTAGATTTTTGGGTGAACTATCCCTTTAAAAGATTCTCTCCAATTTCCCTGTCAATGTTTCAGGAGATGACAGGTTTTCCGGGTTCACCTTCAATTCCAGTGGAAGTGCTTCATCCAGTGATTTACACCTGTACTGCAGTGCTGCTCCTCTGTCTCTTCACCATCATCATCACCTATATACTGCATCACAGGTATACATACAGTACAGTTGAAGTCAAAAGTTTACATACACCTTGTGTGTTATTAATGTTAATTATTTTACCAAAATAAGTGGGATCATACAAAATGCATGTTATTTTTCATTTAGTACTGACCTGAATAAAATATTTCACATAAAGATGTTTACATATAGTCCACAAGAAAAAATAATAGTTGCGTTTATAAAAATGTCCCGGTTTACATACACTTATTCTTAATAGTGTGTTGTTACCTGAATGATCTACAGCTGTTTTCCTTGTTTTGTTTAGTGATAGTTGTTCATGAGTCCCTTGTTTGTCCTGAACAGTTAAACTACCCACTGTTCTTCAAAAAAAAATCCTTCAGATCCCACAAATTCTTTGGTTTTTCAGCATTTTTGTATATTTAAACCCTTTCCGACAAAGACTATGTGATTTTGAGATCCATCTTTTCAAACTGAGGACAACTGGGGGAGTAATATGCAAATATTACAGAAGGTTCAAACACTCACTGATGCTCCAGAAGGAAACGCCATGCAAGAGCCAGGGTGTGAAAACTTTTAAATGGAATGAGGATGTGTACATTTAACTTATTTTGCCTAAATATCTTTTTTTTTGTTTAATTTACTACTGCCCTTTAGAAGCTATATTCACAAGAAGACAAAATAAGTTAAATTGACCCTGATATTCAAATTAAAAAAGTTTACACCCCTGGCTCTGGAGCATCAGTGAACGTTGGAGTCCCTCAGTTGTCCTCAGTGTGAAAAGATGTATCTCAAAACCATACAGACATTGTTGGAAAGGGTTCAAATACACAAAAATGCTGAAAAATCAAAGAATTTGTGGGACCTGAAGGACTTTTTTTTTTAAAGATCAGTGGGCAGTTTAACTGTTCAGGACAAACAAGGGACTGATGAACAACTATCACTAAACAAAAAATCATTCAGGTAACAACACAGTATTAAGAATCAAGTGTATGTAAACTTTTGAGTCATTTTTTTATAAATTCAACTATTATTTTCTCTTGTGGACTATGTAAATGTATTTTATGTGAAATATCGTATTCAGGTCAGTACTAATAAAAAAAAATATGAATTTTGCATGATCCCTCTTAATTTGGTAAAATAATTAACATTTAGTGTTTGTACTTTTGACTTGAAGTGTATATGTGACAATTCTAAGACTGAAAACATACTACATGGCCAAAAGTATGTGAATACACCCTAAAACTTAAAATGTTTCTACAAACTGTTGCTACAAGGTAACATAATTCTATAATGTCATTGCATGATTTGTTATTACTGGAATAGCCAAACCTGTCAAAATAGAATTAGGATGTCAACATCTTTTTAACCAAACAGTGAAATTTCTCACCAGTTTCATTTTCTGCCATCAGCTCTATCAGAATCACAAGGAAGAGTTGGCACACCCTTCTGAACACTAGTTTTCACATCGCAATGACGTCTGCAGTATTTGCTGGAGGCATCACTCTGAAAGGCTACCCAGTTGTATGCCAGGCAGTAAGTCCCCATTTCTCTTACACACAATAATAATGTTTTGTTTTGTTAAGTGTCGTTCTTACAGCTTTTTAAGGCTGCTTTAAAAGAGTTTTAAAACTTTTAAAAGAGTTTATATCTTTTCTGTGCGCTAATGCATTGTTACTCTACCTGTGTTACTCATGTATGTGTATGTTTGTGTCAGGTGGGGATTGTTCTTCACTACTCTTCTCTGTCCACTTTGTTATGGATCGGTGTTAGCGCCAGAGTCATCTTTAAAGAAGCCTTATTAAGAACTCCACAGCAAATAGAAGGAGAGTCTGCTGTACAGCCAACCCAGCGGCCCATGCTCAGGTCAGTCCAGTCAAGTTGTCATGGAGGGCTGAAAGCGTTAGATGGTTAATAACAGGTTGTTTTTGGAAATGTATGTTTCCCAAGCACACTCAAACTCTCAGATACCTGTTTTTCCTCTATGATTTGGACCTAGTGCCCATAAAACCCTCATAGAACAAGAACTCTTTGTAATCCAATCAACAGACCTATTTGGACTAATATTCACATAGGGACATTAGGTAATTTTATCATTTAAAGAAATAAGTTTGCCTTTCTAATGCCGTCCAAATGAGAAATGTCAGTGTTTTTGTAAATGAGGTAATTCTAGGCTGGATTAGCAACTTTTAACAAACACCTTCGATTAGCAAGGTAATAGTTTAGGTAACTAGCTTCCCTTACCAAAAATAAGTATACTTCAAGTTTATTTTAAGTATATTTAAGTAAAGTTTAAGTATAGTTTTGAGTATACTTTATGTAGTAAGTATACAAATGCCAGTGTACCAGTAGTATACTTTTAAGCGTACTATTTCAGTACTTCTTGGGACTAAATTGGCCCACTTTCTAGTATATAAAAGTATACTTTTGAGTACACAACTAGTTTACATCTCTGTTTTTAGTTTGGACTGCAAGTATACCAAAGACTATAGAATACCCAAGACATGTCACTCGTGTAGTTTTGAATGGGGAAAAATGCAACGCTCATTATGGCCACGAAGCCCCGCCTTCTTAGTGAAAGAGCCAATTGTTGATTAGAAAAGTCAGCGCATCACTGCAGCTGCCGTTAGAAGTCCCGGTTGCTATAGAAACGATCGGCGCTCTAAGACGTGCGCTCAGTACTGCGCATGCGCACTGGCTCATCCAGCCGGAAAAATAAGCGTTTTGTCACGCTATTGGAGCACAAGGAACCATATTTATGAGGCAGTTCTTGTTGGATTTCTTTGGAGATTTAAAATATGAAATTTAATCGTAAGCTTGGTGAACAGTTTTGGAGAATTTGATGTTTCCCCATTCAAACAGATAGGAGCTGCACTTGTATGCCCGAGAGGCGTTTCAAAGATGGCCGCCGAGTGACATGACTTGCCTTAAAGGGACTTTGAGTATACTAAAAGTAAACTTATAGGTATACTGATAGTTTTCTAATTAAATATTTTTTTATTCATTTAGTACACTTTGACGTATAGTCTTAGTAAACTACTAGTTAAGTAGTTTTATACTGCATGTATACTTGTTACGTTTTTTTTAAGTGAACTTTACATCATACTTTAAGTATACTACTATGTCCTACTATGTAGGTATTAATTTGTACATATTTTGTTATATGAATATCTGAACATACAAAACATCAAAAGAAAGAACAGAGTATTTTGTAAACAAAAACATCTTATTCTAGTTTCATGCATTCTTTTTTATAAACACTTGAATGTGGGTAAGTTTCATGAATAAAAAATAAATAAACAACATTTTGAACAAAAAGCGGAAAAAAAAACATAATTCGTGATAATCAAAATGTAAATGGAGTCGATCAACACCTCAAAGCTTGACAGTGATTATTACCTCTTTATGGGTCAACAATTTATTCCATAACATTACAAAGTTTTACAAATCTATGGTTTTGATGCTGTTTTATGTCTGACGATTGTGTTAGATTACATGTGGAAGCATCCGCTGTTTCGGTTTCTTCTTCACTTGTGTTTTGGAAATTATGTACAGAAAATGTGTAATAGTGCTCCTAACATATAACAATGAAAACACGGATCCTCAGAGCGCAAGTATAGCTCAAATATAAGTCAAGTATACTTAAATCTCATTTGAAGTATATTTCTTAGAATTATATAAAGCATATTTCTGAGAAGTAGAAGACTGAAAGTATTCTATCCTATTTTTAGTTTGAAAGAAGTATACTAATAGCACACTTGAATAAACTTCTTTTTTGTAAGTTTTAGCATAGCTATAACACATTTTGATCAGACAGTTGAGGAAGGTGGATATGATTCAGTGGGGGTGAGATTTTGAAACTGGTTTCGTCACACAACAGAATCCATTGTCCCTGCATCTGAATAAGCACATTTTATAACAGACAGGTCATGCAAATTCCTAAGAAACAATACTGTCTGAAAGTCTATAAGTTGTAATAGTGTGAACATTACATTTGATGAAAACATTAAACGTTTCAGAGGAAGTGGATGGGTATTCAGAATGGTTATCATATCTCAAAACAGTCCTGAAACATTGACAGTTTTATGGGCAGATGTCATATTGAATTAGCACTTCCTGAGTAGAAACTATTGATAGGCGTGCACAGGAGCAAAATAGGCTTTTCAGTGCGACTGAATGGACCACCATGATGTAAAAATGAATCAAAGACTACCATTGTCCAGATAAAAGCTGATTCCCATCTGCTGCTATGGAGAGTCAGACAGAGGCAAAAAGAGAGAAATGTGGGGAATGGAAAAAGATGAAAGTGGACAGAGAAGTTGTAAATCAAATGAGGGATAGGACTAGTTACGGCTAACTTTCACATGTCCTCGGAGACATGCATGCAAATATATTCATTCCCTTTAGTCTGTGGTCTCTGTTTTTACCCTAGACCTCCGTGCTCTCCGCATTCCCTGGGGAGGTCTGGCCAGATCCCACGCCTGCCTTCTGGGATAAATCCTGTTATGCTTCCCCTCTCTCCTACACTGTCGGAGCCCAGACTCGGCTCTTCATTGACAGACAGTGACAGAACTGCCTAATGTATAGACCACAAAAAAAAAAAAAAATTATGCTAGGCGAAGGTCAAAGGCCAAAGGGAACATCTGTAGGAAATACAACAGACAGTAGCATTACATTCATTTAAATTTAGTTTTTACCTCTCTCTTTTTTTAATGAATAATCATGTTAACATGGTTAGCATTTGCAAAATGCCCACTAATGATTTTCTTATCTTTATTTCTCTTGACAGGTTTTATTTGATAGCCGGCGGTGTCCCACTCATCATTTGTGGTATCACTGCAGCTGTGAACATCAATAACTATGGAGATGGCATTCCTTAGTGAGTATTGTTTTTAAACATTAGGAAAACTAGTTTGCTTTAAAGTCTCTTCTAGTCTGGCTTTAAATGTTTCTATAATCAACAACCTACATAATGTTAAGATTAAAATTCTGGTTCTTGATATATATATATATGTGACCCTGGACCACAAAACCAGTCTTAAGTCGCTGGGGTATATTTGTAGCAATAATCAAAAATACATTGAATGGGTCAAAATTATAGACTTTTCTTTTATGCCAAAAATCATTAGGAAATTAAGTAAAGATCATGTTCCATGAAGATTTTTTGTAAAATTCCTACTGTAAATATATCAAAATGTAATTTTTGATTAGTAATATGCATTGTTAAGAACCTAATTTGGACAACTTTAAAGGTGATTTTCTTAGTATTTTGATTTTTTTGCACCCTCAAATTAGATGTGGCAAAATAGATGTATCTCGGCCAAATATTGCCCTATCCTAACAAACCATACATCAATAGAAAGCTTATTTTTTGAGCTTTCATATGATGTATACATCTCAGTTTTGTAAAATTTAACCTTATGACTGGTTTTGTGGTCCAGGGTCACACACACACACACACACAAATATATATATATATATATATATATATATATATATATATGTAGGTCAATGGCAACATTTCCAGCTATTGATATTTATATATCCTACAGTTTTATTTCTATCAAGGGCATTTACACTGAAGAGGCCTCAAAATATTGGATGAAAAAAATATTGTAATAAAAAAATAATAAAACAACATCAATATTACAAAATATAAATTTAAAAAGTATATAAATCACTCTTTTTTTTTCTAAAGAAACATTGTCCAACAGCAACACCAGCAGGAAAAATTACAGCAGGAGTCCGTGTCTCTCTTCCCTTTTTTGGGCTTTACCCATTGAGTTTTAACAGACTTAATGGAGATTCAATGGGGCAAAGTCACGTGAGAGTCATCGCGATGGGATTGGATATGACTGGTTATGATCTGCTGTGTGTGCATTCTGAGTGATAAGCAAAACACATATTTTATGAGAAACAAATTGAACCCAAATCCCCCAAAATTATTTTATCATAGTGTGTGTCATTTGTGACGCACAGCTGAAAATCACAATTAGGCCTTTCACAATGTGACATTTTTGTTAGAAATTTTATGGTGTTTTTGTCACATTAAAGTCTTACAGATAGACTGGCGACACTTAATATAAAATAAAACTGTCTGAGGTCATACTCAGAGGTTTTTATTAGCTTCTGTTCTTTCTTTAACTGTCTGATACTTGTTGCAGATTTATTGGACATGCTGGGCCGCTCCCTTACAGGCTCTGTAAAAAGTGTCAGTTTTGTACAGAGCTTGCTTTGTGTTTCTGTTATTTGACTAATTACCGCCTTTGCTCTCTCTGACCTTTTTCACTGCTCTTCACCTCTCTGCAGCTGCTGGTTGATATGGCAACCCAGTTTTGGAGCTTTCTACATTCCAGCTGGACTGATCATTCTTGTGACCTGGATCTACTTCCTGTGCACTGCTTTCTGCCTGAGGCGCCGAAACTTCCAGGAGTCCAAAGATCCTCCTTGCTCCGCCTCCGACCCCTCAACCTTGCCTGAGAGCCAACCGGCAAGCGGAAGCACCAGCCTGCTCTCGGCGGACTCTGTGGTGGGCCCGGTGCATGCTGGGACGACAGTAGAGGACCAGTACTCATTGAAGGTCCAGTGTTTGGCACTGGTGGCGACTCAGTTTGTGTTTGTGGGGCTGTGGTGCTGCGGTGCTATGGCCGTTTGGCACGTGGATAGAGAGCGGAAGCTCTTCAGCTGTCTGTATGGAGGAACGGCTACTGGATTAGGGATCTTCTTGGTGCTCCATCACTGTTTCAAGCGTTTGGATGTCCAAGCAGCGTGGCTAAGTTGTTGCCCAGGGTACCGTCGCTCCCAGCCCATGCCAGCTTACTCCCATCCCTGCACTGTCACCGTAGGTGTCCAGAGTGCCTCAGAACGAGGCTCCCAACTTTTTGTAGGATGTCATCCGCCGACGGACACCAACAATTATTCTTCTTCTGCCAGGTCGTCTTCTACTCAAAGTGGAACGACAAGTATCGCCGCAGGGCCTTGCAAACTCACCAACCTGCTTCAAGTGACTCAAGACAACGTGAATAACACTGCCCGAGCACCATCGGGAACTAATACCAACACAAGCACAAGCACGGAGAACAACAAACCGGCCAACAATCTGCTGCCTAGCCTACTGCCCGTCCAGCAGCCTCAAAGGAGGAAGGCTTGTAGTAGAACCAGGGGTGGCAATACCCAGTACCATCACCGAGGGGATGGCAGAGGGCACTACCGCCTCAAAGCTCTCAGAGCAGGTGGAGGAGGTAGCATGGGTGCTTTGGGACCTTCTGGGACAGAGCAATCCAACATCCACCATCTACACAAACACGCTTCCAGCGAGAATGGAAGTCTACGGAATAGCCATTCAGAGGGTCAGAATGGCACTCTGACCAATGGGCGGCACAGAGGAGAGGGACTAGCGACAAGCCCTTCAGAAGGTAGCGATGGAGGTAGCAGCGGAAGTAGGAAACCTTTTCCCCTGCTGCCTTTAGTGGCAAGTAGGTCTGCCATGCAGCAGAACGCTCAACGCCGCAGCGCTAGCAAAGACAATCTTAAACTGGCTGCCGCGACTGAGAAGGAGTCGAAGCGGAGCTCGTTCCCTCTTAACGTGACATCAAATGTCACTGCGACGGCCTCGCTGACAACAGTTTCAGCACCAAATGGAACACTAAAGGGATCCGTGGTGGAACTGGACACTAGCGGAACTGACCAATCACAGGGTTCGGTTGGTATGAAGAGCAGGGTATGGAAGAGTGAGACGACTGTATAATAATGAGCTGCAGGTGGAGTTGAAAGACTTTGAAGGTTTCTTGAAGATGTGGTGTGTATGCTAGGAGCTAAAATATGGATTTAGTTTTTTTTCAACCCTGCTGAAAAACTAGTTTAAACCAGTCTAAGATGGTTTGTGGGCTTAGTTGGTCTGTGAGCTGGATTTAAAGGAGTTTTGGACACTTTTTAGCCAAGTTGAAACTAGGTAGCTAAACCAGATAAAACCAGGAAACCAGTCAAGCAGTGTTGTAGGACTCAAGACTGGATGACCGCCTTCATATTTTTATGGTCTTTCCAAGCATTTGGTCTTAGGACCCCTATTCCAGTCTTGAATAATACAACACTCTGGATACGTTTTGTAGTTTATGCAGATTCGCACATATTTGCTCTCTCTCTGGACTGGAGAACAAGGTTCGCGTGATACTATCATAAAACCTTCTTTAAAAACCCTTTTCAGGCCACTGTCTTAACTTGGACCAAAGCCCAAAGTATATTCAATTTTTGTACGCTATCTTATGCAAACATTTGAATGCATAGCCTTTCAAAGTGTACTCCATTTGATTTTGTGCGCGAAAGTGGGCAGTCGACACATGCGTTCTAGAAAGCCTTATCCATGTCTAGTGCCTGCTCTATTTTTCCCTATAGGTTATGACCGATAACATATACTTTTAAACTCTTTTAAACCAAAGCTGGGTTATCTTATACCCTCTGAGCATCTTTTGTTGTTACAGTCTCCACTATTTTGTTGTTTTCTTTCGTTTTCTACTGTGAAACAATATCCCGGGACATTGTTGCCACCCTTTGGTACCTGCACATTCAAAGTACAAAAATCGGGTGGTGTGCGTACAGTACAGTACAGTGCATACTATTCTGATTACGAAATTCACATTACGCACACTGTACGCTGACCCTCACGTACATTAAAAAGTAAAGTATACTACTTGAGGCAGTAGTATAAAACTTGAGAAAGACTTTTCATCCACTTTCAAACACCAGGACACTGCCGCTTAAGTATACTTCACTTTTTACACATACGCGAAGGTTAGTGTACAGTGCACATGGCGCAAATTTCATCATCAGAATAGTACGTGCACTACCCGATTTTTGTAACCCTGCGTACTTTGCACACGCAGGTCGCACATGTTTTGCAGTAATCAGTTGTTCCACAAGGTAGCAAGAGATGGAACAACAACAACAGGCGCTCACATTGACAAGCGCTTGTGAGCGAGAGGGTATGAAACAGCCCAACCTTGGTTTAAAGTTTAAATTATTAGCTATCAGCCATAACCTAAAGGGGGAAAATAGAGCAGACACTGGACATGGATGAAGCTTGGTGTTTTCACAATGCGTCGTCAATCGCCATTTTGTCAGCACTGGATGTAAACAATGCCATTGAACCGAATGCAACTTGCATATTTTGCTAATTATTGCTGCAGAAAATGGTCAATTATTGTCATGTTTTAGGCTGTACTATTAAGTCGGACCAGAAAAATCATTTAGAGTACGTTTGTGGTTGGCCAAACTGAATCAGGATTTCCAGGGCAAAAATCTTGACAACATTCATGTTTGTTCTTATCATTTACGGTCAGATAGGTGAAATATTAGGCTAAAATCTTCATTAATACTGCTTGTACGTATCTTTACCACCTATTAACTTTAGTTTGCCAAAATATTGCGCCCACGTATTCAGTAGTACATTAACCGTGCAATTCATGCTGTTGTTTACATCTGAGTATTGCCAATATGGCCATGTATCCGGGTAACTGACCAAATTGTGACATAAATGCAAACCCTCTATACTTTGAAACGCTATACTTTCGACTGTACACATATGGTAATGTATGCTAGTATACTTTGTGCTTTAGACTGGTTTAAGCTTAAATTTTCAGCAGGGAAGAGAAACATTTGGCTCCTTTTATGACAAACCACCTATATTTGTACGTTTCTAAAGTGTTCTGTGGTCTTTGAACCGTCCAACATGCTAAGAGCTAATGCGAAGCGTGCAAATGAGGAGAAGTTCTGAGGCTGTTTTATATGAAGAAAAAGAAGCAGTGTGTATGCAAAACCTGACTCCTCTAAAAAGACATTGGTGGAGGAGTTGGTTTGACAAAATATGCAGAATCCTTTCGAATGCTTTTGTTTGCCTGTAATACCACTTAACCTAACAAACTGTTTGAACGTAATGAACCTTTCAAATATTGAATATGCCAAGGGATCTGAACCTAAAGTTCAGCTGTGATCTTTATGTTTCTAACTATGCATATCGATCAGGATGGAGGACCGTCTGCTTGTTACCTAAGTTCTTCTCGTTTCTTGTCTTTGTCTCTTGTGTGTTCATATGTTTTTATTCACGCTATTTCATTTACATGTTTGTAAGAATGTACATTGTGTTATATATGTATTGTTTGACCATTACAGTGTTACTTCAACTCTCTGGCACTAATAAGCAGCTTTAGACATCAGTCCCACACAAATATAGAAAACAAAGACTTGCCGTTGATCCATCCACATCCAACATTAATTAGTGCGGGGAACGTCGTTCTTCTTAGAAGTCAAGTGGAATAGGAACCATTTGGAAAACGTTGCTTAACAGTGCCCTCTATTGGGCCATTTCTGCCATTGATCAAATGCACTGATAATGAATGCTGTTGATGGACAAATGATTTTAACAAAGTGACAGCTGCTTCAGATGTCACTCCAAGGGATTTGATAATGAAGGGGAGGTGTTTGTCCATACATGTTCTGTTGTAGCACCATGTGTAACATGGGCTTTTTTAGCACTTGGTTCAGGTTATGAAGAGAGCATTTGGCATATTCTTATAAATAATGGCATATTTATATTATACATATCAGTATTAATATTGATGTAATTGTAATTGTCATTATGCAATTTTATGATATCAGTGTTTTACAGAGGATTGGCCTAAAAGCCAAAGTTTTAGTGTAAAAGCGCACTAGCAATCAAAGCCAGACCTCCCACGCTTTTTTCCTCCAGATTATTACTATACATAGGCTAGAGCAGGTTTTGTTTATTACCAAGCACCGTTCATCCCACAAATGGTTAGTAAGAAGAACTAATCTACCTGGAGTTGTTAGTACTCCTTCCTAAGCTTATGCAAAGTTCTGAAGAACTTGTGATAACAAATAATTATTTTCAATAGGTCTTTTGTTTTTCAAGAGTGTCAAAATGTCTTTTTCTCACGAAGGCAAACAATGGACAATCCTGACCGCCCGAACAGGGGGAATTCAGATCTTTGCACTGACTGTTTCTTTCCCAAGGCCCACAAGCTATCAGATACTGACTATAGTGCCAGAATTTTTAGATCACATCATGACGAAGTCACAAGCGTCACCTGTTTTTAGCTTTAGCTTCACTTTGATTAAAATATATATATATATTTTAAAAAAGTGTTCAGGGATATTTGTATGCCAAAGAAGCTTACTATAATAAGTATGGGCTTATTTGATATTTTGTAGCCTCCCATTTGTCTTTTACCCATTCAAGACAGAAATCTCCCTTAAAATTGTTAATTCAAAAACACCACTTGCTAAGGAACCATTTTAAAAAGCATTTAACGTCATGATCGTTTAATGCAAGAAAGCTCATAATCACCCTCATGTCATTACAGATTGCATATTGTATTTAATTTTTGTTGTATTTCAGGTGCAAAGTGTCATTTGAAACTACAAAAACAAAGAATGTAGTCAAATAATACATTGCATTTGTGGCCTGCTCAAAGTTTGCCATCCATGTGTATGTAATACTTTTTTTCTTCAAAAAAAGATTTTAAATGGCTTGTTTGTGCATAATGGTTTCATGTGACGTTGTGATATTTGCATGAACAATTGTCTTTGCCTCTGGGTAGGCCTAGCTTCTGAGGGTCAGTATAAATTCAGTGTTATCCTAAATAATGTTTTGATTGTCATCTCAGTTTAAAAGGGAGATTTCAATAACAACATGAATATTTATATTTTTGTCACTCACTTCAGTATGAAAATGATAGCAGCATTTTTGTATCGATTTCAGTAATATATTTCCTATAGATGTGCCTTATCAATGACCTGATGCAAAATAAAGGTTTGGAAAAATGCCATAAAATGTAAATTGCGTCACTTGTTTTTTTATGTTTCCTAGAATGTACCATATGTAACTTAATCAGAAAAATCCCAGGCCACGTTTTGCACTAGGCAATTACGTAACTTCTGTTTCTATGTAATATGTAAATCAACATCCTCCACAAGAAATAAGTCAATCAAAAGCGAGCCTTGCATTATTGACACATGCATTATCCAATCAGAGTGCGGTACTGTAGAGAATGGGTGGGACAAACACTAAAACGCTCACTGAGAACAAAGGAATGAACATCAGGCTAGTAAGCTACTGATAACACTGACCTCGGTACCGCGATGGAGGCGGTTTATAACCAAAACAGACGAATGCAGTGATTTACAGATAGCAAGAGACTGAGTCAATCTGAAAGATGACTAGTCGGCTTTAAAACAACTTTAACGTTACTCATAACTGCCGTTTTCTATTTTTGTCTTGATGAATAGCCTTTATCTGATCTCTACAGTGATTCACTTGGGCTAATAAAGTCTGAGGAAGTGAATTGAGGAAACATTAATGAGGAAGTTCGATATTCTGAGAACATTAAAATCTCCACTAAGGTAACCTGAACTCAGATTCAGAGGTGAAGGTTTCTGTAACTACAAATGCATGAATATTTAATAAGGTAATCGCTGAGTCAGTTTCTGATTGGCTGTCTGTTGCTAAACAACATTTTAGCAACCAAGTCCTTTACTGTGCACCTAGCATCTCAGTTCGAGGTTAAATTAGCATATGAGCAAATGTTAGCCTTAACCCGGGGTTTAAAAAGACGTTATCACAGGGTTATAAATGTACTATCAAAAGATATTTAAATAGTTAAACGCAAGAATGAAGTGATACCTGCATCACCTGAGCGTTGGGTACACAGTGTACGTCATGCGTAAGGGGCGGGGCTTGTGAGAACTCCCAAACAGTTACACACACAGGAGCCAGAGCGACTCAACTGCAAACATCAAGCGGGTTTGAACGAACGAAGCGCAACTTTTCGTCCTGGTTGAACCTGGACTTTAACTGAGAGAATGTCTTTGGGTGACCAGCAGTGGTATCCCACTAGCGTTCAGGTAACGGTGCTCAAAGCGCGAAGCCTGCGGATCAAGGGCAAAAATGGCACGAACGACGCCTATGCCATCATGCAGGTGGGCAAGGACAAGTTTTCCACCTCGGTAGCGGAGAAATGCGTCTCGCCCGAATGGAAGGAAGAAGCGACGTTCGACCTGCCGCTGATCCATCAGGGGGACGCGGAGCGGTGCACGCTGTACATCATCGCCATGCACCGAGCCCTGGTGGGGCTGGATAAGTTTTTGGGACAGGCTGTCATCAACTTACTGGACCTCCACGCCAACAGATCACGCAAAAAGACCGAGTGAGTGTCATTTTTTTTGTATGGGTGTTCGAGTTGTGTCATAAAAATATTCCATTATGACTGGAAGATTTTAAAAGTTTCAAGTGATAAGCTACCAAACAGTTAATCATAGTTTGTTTTGGTGTCTTTTGCATGGACAGGTTTCAGTACTCCGCCCTTGTAAAACAATGTTAGGCAAGCAAAAGTACATTTCTCCTCCTAGGTGTTGCTATGAACATTATATAATAAGAATTATTCACTTCATAAAACGACTGATCACTGATAGTGTTTAGTAAAAACTGAGGGGGAAAAGTAGAAAGGAGTTGTTTTTAATTAAGCTGTTCCACAAGTTATAGTTGGGTGAAGTGTAATTATTTCAGTTAATTCATTAATTAGTTAGTTATTAATTAATTAATTTATTAGTTTGTTTACTTTTTACAAAAAATGTTTTTTGTCCCACTCAATTTGAGTCAGTTTGATTAGGGTCAAAAAGAATTTGCCAAATATGTATTAGAAATATTTACAAATAATACAATTCAATAAAGGAATGAATGAATTAACAGTACATGATGGTTTTATTAGTTTTTTTTATATAAAAAATATTAATATTATTGTTTTTCCTGACCTTTTAAGGATTTTTTTCTAAAACAAGTTTGCAATATCAGTGACATAGTTACTGAAATGAAATAAATGACTATTTTGCCAAGATTTATTGTGATAAATAAATAAATGGCAGAGAAAGTCATGAAATGTTTTGTCTCATTTTTAAAGAATCAGTAGCATGAAAAAAAATACTACCAGTGAAAAGTTTTTAAATGTTTTTAAAGAAGTCTCTTCTGCTCACCTAGCCTGCATTTATTTGATCCAAAGTACAGCAAAAAAAGTAACATCTTGAAATATTTTTATTATTTAAAATAACTGCTTTCCATTTAAATATATATTAAAATTATTCCTGTGATTTCAAAGCTGATTTTTTAGCATCATTACTCCAGTCACATGCTCCTTTAGAAATCATTCTAATATTCTGATTTGCTGCTCAATTTTTTTTTAATTGTTGTTATGTTGAAAACAGCAGAGTAGAATTGCTTAAAAAAAAAAGTATAAATTTCTATAAAAACAAAAAATTAAAAATTATACTGACTCCGTGCCTTTGAATGGTATAGTGTATAATGTTACAAAAGCTTTTTATTTCAGATAAATGCTGATCTTTGAATCTTTCTATTCATCAAAGAATCCTGAAAAAAAAAAAAAACATCAACTGTTTTAAATATTGATAATAATAATAAAAAAAAATTCTTGAACATCAAATCAGCATATTACAATGATTTCTGAAGGATCATGTGACACTGAAGACTGGCAAAATGATGCTGAAAATTGAAGTTTGATCACCAAAAGAAAAATTTTAAAATATATTCACATAGAAAGCAGTCATTTTAAATAGTAAAACTATTTCACAATATTACTGCTTTTGCTGTATTTTGTATCAAATAAATGCAGACTTGGTGAGCAGAAGAGACTTTTTTAAAAACATTAAAAATCGTCCTGTTCAAAAACGTTTGACTGGTAGTGTGTATATAAATATTTCATGGACTCTGATTTTCTTTTCTCTCATTTTCTTTTGACACATTTTCCATTTGATTTGTTGTTGTCTGCGATTGAATATACTTCTAGACTATTTATGTTGAAACAGCAGTCATGGATGTATTATCAATGTGTCTGCCCATAATCGACTCCTTCGTCCATCAATACAGCTACAGCCGCTGTATATATTCTTTATGGTGCAGTAATGCAATTCCGTTATTCCCAGTGCTCTCCTTTCATATTTATATTGTGTTGTATGGTGTTCTTTGATTTTCTGCCAAGAACAAACTACACAGGTCTACTAGACTGATTTGGAGACATCTGTCAAGCCTGATCAGAGCAGTCATGAGGACTTTAATGGTTTACTTCAGTATAGTAAAACATATTAAAGTCTCATATGTTTTTAGGTTTTGAGCTGCCACCAGGATGTTGTTGTGAGGTTGATAAATATGTCCTAGATCCCATTTATATACATTTTATGCATTCCTGGGAAAAAATATTTTAAGCTTTTTTTTTATTATTATTATTATTTTTTTTGATTAGTTCACTTTCAGAACAAACGATCCCAGCCAAAGAAGAAGGGCCTTATCTAGCAAAACAATCTATGCATGCGCAGATAAGATAAGACCCTTCTTTCTTGGCTGGGATCGTTTAGAGCCATTTGAAGCTGTGTTTAAACAGCATTTTCAATGTTCAAACTCGGGGGCACCATAGACATTCACTATATGGAGAGAAATCCTGAAATGTTTTCCTTAAAAAGCTTAATTTCTTTACGACTGAAGAAAGAAAGACATGAACATCTTGGATGACAAGGGGGTGAGCACATTATCTGTAAATTTTTGTTCTAGAAGAGAACTAACCCTTTAACATAAACATTAATGTGTATGTTTGTTTATTAATGTATTACATAATAATACATAATAGTCATGTTTTTCTAAACCATGAATTACTAGTACTTTTCCATGGGAAATGTATAAATAGGCACAATTTGGTAGAAAGCAGAACAACAAATTTGGACCCTTTTTAATGCTTAAAGTTTTAGTTTAGGTGTTGCTTGAGCTTCATTTTTCTTTAGCTCTTTAGAAATGCGGGCTGCTCGTATTCAAAAACAGAAGGTGTGTGAGTTTCACTGTATTTGCATAATAGCCCAGCTTGCTGATTTGTCCAGTCGACTTCCTGTTCTGGCTTTTGAGAAAGAGAAAGGGAAGTGTACAAGCTGTATTTTTACCTTGGGTTTGGTTGTAGGGGCATTTTGTGGTTTGGAAGCTCTGGCTTTCGGTGTTCAGGGTCCTGCTGTTTGTCCTTGATGTGTGGCATTGGTGCTCCAGATTGTCAGGCGCGTTTGATTCATTGCTCCATCAGTGTCTGCTGATTCGGACTTTTTATTTTTCCACTCATTCTCAGTCTGTTTGAACTAGTGGATCACGCACATGACTTGACCATGACCATGTTTGGTTTGCTTGTTTTGCATTTGTAAAGCCCTTTGGCAATAGAAAAAGTTCAATATAAAATAACTTGTTGTTTCATTATTTGTTGTTGTTTTTAGTACTATATCTTGAATTACAAGACCCATCATGGTCATGCAATCTTAAAATGGCAGTATTCATGAAAGTGGGTTTAAAGGAGTAGTTCACTTTCAGAACAAAAATTGACAGATAATGTACTCACCCCCTTGTCATCCAAGATGTTCATGTCTTTCTTTCTTCAGTCGTAAGGAAATTATATGTTTTGAGGAAAACATTTCAGGATTTCTCTCCATATAATGGACTTCTATGGTGCCCCCGAGTTTGAACTTCCAAAATGCAGCTTCAAAGGGCTCTAAACGGTCAGTGCCAAGGAAAGAAGCAAAACATGCTTATCTAGCAAAACAATCAGTTATTTTCAAAAACAAAAAAATTATACAATATTTATAAAATGTATACAACAATTTATATCCTTTTTAACCTCAAATGCTCGTCTTGTCTAGCTCTGTGTGTACTATGTGTAGAGATTAAAAAGTATATAAATTATAAATGTTTTTAGAAAATAACTGGTCGCTTCGCTAGATAAGACCCTTCTTCCTCGGCTGGGATCATTTAGAGTCCTCCATTTAAACTGCATTTTGGAAGTTCAAACTCAGGGGCACCATAGAAGTCCATTATATGGAGAGAAATCCTGAAATGTTTTCCTCAAAAAACATAATTTCTTTACGACTGAAGAAAGGAAGACATGAACATCTTGGATGACAAGGAGGTGAGTACATTATCTGTAAATTTTATTTCTGAAAGTGAACTACTATAACTTTAAAGTGCAGTTTTAACAGAAAAGCTTTTTTACTCTCAGACTGTGACGTGATTTTTTTTTTTTTTAGACAGGATGATTAATTATCATAATTAGGTTGAGATAAGAATATGTGTCCCTTGAGCACTTTTAAGTCATTATAGTTTTACTTATAACAATTCCAGAATGATTATTAATATCAGAAGTAACAGGTTATAACTTCATCAGCTGATCCTTTAATTTTTCATAGGTCAGTCCATGATTTATTCCCTCTGACAAATCGTAGTTTATCATTCCAAGCAAGTAAATGGGACTTATAGCACAATCTCACACAACCAGTCTAACTGCATTACAAATAAAGACGTTTTTACATTCCTCTCCACCCATCCCACCCCAGTGTAACAACTTTTACTAGTCATTAACTGACAGACATGAGTGACACCCAGGGTTTGGCTAATGGTGTGTAACTATGTACCCTACTGTTTTTTTTCCACCACCTATAAGAATAATATGTGCGTAAGTGTGTCTTTGTGTGTTTGTGTGTGAGAACACTGTGTTCTTTTCCTTTGGTAGATCTGGTTTATGCAGTTTAGTAATTGAAATACCAAGTCCAACCTATTGACACTAGAGATACACAGTTAATCAAGTAGCATCATAGTCGTAAGTAGCATGGGTATATTTGTAGCAATAGCTAACAGTACATTGTATGGGTCAAAGATTTTTCTTTTATGCCAAAAAACATTAGGATATTAAGTAAAGATCATGTTCCATGAAGATATTTTGTACATTTCCTACTGTAAATATATAAAACCTTAATTTTTGATTAGTAATATGCATTGCTAAGAATTTCATTTGGACAACTGCAAAGGCGATTGTCTCAATATTTAGATTTTTTTTTTTTTTTTTTGCACCCTCAGATTTCAGATTTTCAAATAGTTGTATCTCGGCTATGCTAACAAACCATACATCAATGAAAAGCTTATTTATTAAGATGATCTCAGTTTCAAAAAAGGGACCCTTATGACTGGTTTTGTGGTCCTTGGTCACGTATTATATTATTTTTTTTAGGAAAGTCTTTCAGTGTTTGTTCTTGTTTGTTCTTCTAGTGGAAATGAGGCCTGCTCTTTATTCAAATACGGAGGGCAGAAGAGTTTCCTATTATTTGCCTTTTAGTTTGACTTCCTATTATGGTACAGAACAGAGAGAGCAAGAGACGTAAGACCTGTCTATTTGCCTTGGGTTTGCCCCAGTTCACATGGTTGTCATTTAAAACAGGTGTGTACCTGAGACTCATGTAATTGAGAAGTATGTTAATAGTTTGTTAATGATGTGACTGTGAGCCGGCATTGGTGCTCTCAAAGAAAGTAAAACTGGATTGCAAAGCTTCTTATGACGTGATAGGATGTGAATGTGAACACTTAATATGTGATTATTTTAAGCAGGTGTGTTTTGATGCAGGTCTTTGCTTAATTATATCGCTGAATGACTTCATTTATTGTGTCTTCCACAGATCTGATCAGACTATCAGTAATCTGTTAGTGCTTGTTTGTTCTGAAGGTTTTGTTCTTTCTTTTCCGGTTGTTTTTCTGTGTGATCCAAATTAAAAATCTCTATGAGTACAAAGAATTAAACATATTGTAACTATTTACCGTTTTATTTTCATAAAGGCCTACACTACCAGTCAAAAGGTTTCTAATGTTTTTTTAGAGAAGTCTCTTCTGCCCACCAATCCTTCATTTATTTGATGGGAAGTACAGCAAACACAGTTCAATTTTGAAACGTTTTTAATATTTTTATTCCTATGATTTCAAAGCTGATTTTTTCAGCACCATTACTCCAGTCACATGATGCTTCATAAATCATTGTACTATTCTGATTTGCTGTTAAACAGACATTGTAAATGCATTTTAAAATATTACCACTTTTGCTGTATTTTGGATCAAATAAATTAAGGCTTGATGAAACGAGACTTCTTTAAAAAAACTTAAAAAATCTCACAGTTCAAAAACTTTTGACTGGTAGTGTATATCTTCTATGCCAGTAGTTATGTGGATGCGATTTATAAAAAAAAAAAAAAAAAAAATTATAATTATGTTTCACGAGGAAAGATGTTTGTGTTTTGCAGTAGATACTTGAAGCAATAGGTCAGCCAAAACCAAAAATGTACTAAAAACAATTTCAACCTCCGGCCATCCAAGATGAAGATGAGTTTTTTTTTCATCGGAACAGATTTGAAGAAACTTTCTCACCAATGGATCCTCTTTAGTGAATAGGTGCCGTCAAAATGAGAGTCCAAACAGCTGATAAAAACATCACAGTAATCCACATGCAATCCACACGACTCCAGTCTTTCACAACTTGTTTAACTTTAAACCATCACTTCTGGTCAAAATAGTTCATAATTCATAATTTTGCTTCCTCCAGTCAAAAAGTCCATCCCAGGTATCCCTCTTTCATCAAAATCCACTAACATTCACTGTTTAATACTGTTTTGGACTGTAAATATTGCTTGATCTGTGCCGATTTCTCTCCTGATGCAGACAAGACGGCTTGTTTACGTGGGAAAGAAATATTATGGATAGATGATTTGAATTTTAGCAGGAACATTTTGAAGTTAAAAACATCTTAATGATGAATCTATTATAAACACACAACTTCTTACTTCACAAGATATTAATGGATGAACTGGAGTGGTGTGGATCACTTCTGGATTATTGTAACATTTTTATGAGCTGTTTGGAGTTTGGACTCTTATTTTGATGGCACCCATTCACTGCAGAAGGGATGCACCAAATGTTCGGCAACCGAAATTATTTGTCTGAAAATAGCAATAATATAAGCGAAAAAGGCTGATTAAATTATACTGAACAATGACGTGACGAGATTAAACAGAAGTGCACACTAATGCAGTGTGGAAGCATTTAAAAGTGTCAGAGAAAGACGCAAATAAACATTGCAAGCACCAACAGCACAAGACTGTTTAGTATCGCATGTCTTCCATGAGAAGAGAAAGGGCTGGTTGTTGTTGGTTACTTAGTCTCAGCCTCAGGCGTCACGCCCACGGAACGTTGGCTAAACGTCTGATGCATATGGTACACTTAACTGGAAACACTTCAGGAATGTCGAAGTCGTCATCTGATTAGTTGAATTTGATCGGATATCCGGGAGACGCGAGTGTCGCGTTTATTTTGGGTCCGCCGGGAAACAAAGCGCAGACTGATTTACTCGCGTTTTGCTAAAAGGTGCTTATGCAGACGTCGTCGTTGTTATACACATTTGCGACGTTCGCGAACAAATTACTGACTTACTGCTTGTTCTCCCTCTTCTTCGTTAACTTTCAATGCTGGTTATTTCAATGACTGACTTGTTGCACGCCAGTCTGTTGTTGTGGGGGCATTTCTACACCCCGAAACGTGACGCTGAACGAAACGAACTGTGATTGGTTGTTTGACATGTCGGTCAAACGGCCTTATGGGCGGGCCTTGGCCAATTAAAGCTGCCATGAATTCCAGACCTTCAGCCGTCAGTCTGAAGGTCTGGCTACGCGAGACTATTGGTTACTGTATGATGACTGAAATCGTGAAATGGTCTTAAACCATTAGTAAATAAACTACAGAACTTTATGTTGTCTAATACACATACAAGTTGTATTTATTCTGACAGCGCTCCACGAGCTCCTTAGCCAAGGTTCAAAGTGCGAGGAAAACCTGCGTGATGAGAATCATTCAGAAATCTGCTGCTGTCAGCAAAAAGTAGTACTGAGGCCTTCTTGCGGGTTTCTGCCAAAATAAAAGTCAACATTCATAAATGTTAGTAATGTGGTTTTACTGTAATTCTGTAAAATAAAAAAGTAACATAAATACATAAAATGATGATAACAGTCATTACTACAGCTCTATTAATACATGTATTATATCATTCTCCTTTGCTCAGCAAGGCTACATTTATTTGTACATCAAAAACACATGCCTGATTCAAGAAGGGGCTCTTAAAAATGGCCAAAGAATATTATTTTACTAACTTATTAATTTTAAGTTAAATTTTGCTTTGTTGGTGGGCTATAATGTCTACTAGAATGTTAAAAATGTTCAGTGTTAAATAAATATTTTTTAATTGTTGTTTTGTAATGGATTTTGATGTATTGAAAAAAGCAAATATTGGCTATCAAAAATACATGTGGGGAAAAAACACGAAAAACGTGGTTGGTTAACTGCCTTCGGCCCAGTGTGTAATTTTGTTTGGCTTCGGCTTGGACAAGAATTTTCATTTCATTGCATCCCTACAGTTCCCTACCCCTATGTGCTCCATTCACCTGGTTAGATGAGTTTAATTCCAATTTAAATCAGTTCTATAAAAAATTAATTACATTTAAGTCAGCATTACGTCTAAGCTAATTAAGGTTTATTTTTTTTTGTAATGTGTTTTGTATTAAGTGAAGATTAAATACTCTGCATGGCTATGTGTTTTTATTTATTTATATTATAGTTCAGAGGTTCCATTTGGTGAGAAAGTGATGATGCTAAATTTCTCAGAACCTGTTCTGATGAAAAAACGAGCTCATCTTCACCTTGGATTAGGGGTTGACCGTTTATTGCCGATATTAGTTTTTTGAAATGGTTATCATATCAGTCATTTTCAAAACCTATTTTCCGATTTGAAAAAGTTTAAAAAAAAACATTTTTTTTTTTAGAGCCCTCTTGATTTTTAATTTTGACATTAATTTTTATTCTGACACCAGATCGATACACAAACAAACACATGAGTAAATTTTAATTCTTAGGTGAACTATTTCTTTAATAAAGTTCCTTAGTATCAGATAATATTGATAGTGTCAGATGTTGGTACTGGCTCTTCATTATAGTGTTGTGCACTGCAAGCAGTTTGTAATGTTTTTCATAAAACATCTCTCTGTCTTTGTCATTCTTTCTCCCTCTCATATACGTTGGCACAAGGGATTGAATTTTGCCTCCTCTTTTTCTTACAGCTTGCTGGTGTCGTGTTACTGTCCTACTTCAGGGTAATGTTGATATGGCAGCTCCAACACTGAGTTGCGGGCCAGCTGATCATTGTCTTTAGTAAAAGAGTTTAATGGGGACAAAAATGATATATTAATTGAAATACTCTATTTATAATACTCATTTTTAAACAGTTCTGATCTGAAATTAATATGGCTTTTTTTTTCTTCTTTTTCTAAAGTTGTCATGTTTTAGCACCGACTCTCAGATATCAGTTACTGAACCTATATTTTGTATTAGTCCAGGTCCAGGTGGACTAAGGTGTGGTTAATTCTTAACCTCAGTGGATCAGTTTTCTAATTATTTTGCTGTGCCTTTATCTAGGCCAACTTTTCCCATGTCATATGACCTCTAAATCCTTCTGTAAAATCATTTGTTATCCCATAAATAAAAGAGCAGATGAAACTTGCTGCACCAGTTTGTTTTGCAGTCTCACAGTGGCTGGGTCCGTGGTTTAGTGTTTCTTTGTAAATACAGTTTTGTGTACCTAATACAAATAAACGGAGTTGGTCGGAACTTATGGTTCTTGTTAACCCCTATGTGCTCCATTCACCAGGTTAGATGAGTTTAATTCCAATTTAAATCAATTCTATAAAAATTAATTACATTTAAGTCAGCATTACGTCTAAGCTAATTAAGGTTTATTTTTTTATTTTAATGTGTTTTGTATTCAGTGAAGATTAAATACTCTGCATGGCTATGTGTTTTTATTTATTTATTTAAAGGAATCCCTTCTGTAAGAGCATTTAAGTTGTATTTTTTACTAGGGTTGGGAATCGAAAATCGATTCCGATTCTGGAATCGGATACTTAAGATAAAGAATCGGATACTTGTTATAATATTAAAATTTCGATTCCTCGTTTCGATTCCTGGTTGCATTTTTTCCATCTAGTGATCTGCCAGGACCTTCAGCGCGTGCAATCTGCCAGGACTTTACGTGGTAATGTAAACATCAGTCGAAAAGATGGATCACGGTAAGCGTTTAAAAGTGTGTCTACGCTTTGTAAAAACCGAAGACAAATCTACCGCTGCACGCAAACTTCATCTTAGAGATCTGCAAGGGACGGATTTTAGTCCTGCGCCCGCCCACTCCAGAAGGAATATATGTTATTTCGTCCCGCAAAAGCCCACATAAAAGTCACTTATACCCCCGCGGGAAGACAGGTATCTACTTTATCTCTTGGCTGCATGAAACAAACCCTCCCGGTAATGTTAAGGCAAAGATGACCAGAGTAATAGTAACGAACTCGCGCGTGCCTAATGTATTCATTCTTGTATATCGGAGTCGTACATTAGGCACGCATAAGTCCGCTGTTGATTCACAAACTATTCATGCTTTCGGTGCTCTGATCCATAGTATTTTTGCGTGAAATTTCAAAATATTTGCATAGTTTTCAAAATGAATGTCCTGTGAGTTTTTTATAATGAATGCTTACCCATAGAGGTGGATCTTGTAAGGGTCAGTGGTGTTTAAGCACATATGAGCACCAGCATAAACAGATTTACAATGTATTTACTGTATTTTTCATTTATATGTTTATTTTATAATAAATACAAACAGTAGATATTCAGTCACTTAAGAAAGAGTACTCTGAAGTTGTGAAGAATGTCTGAATTAAATAATTTAGGTGCTTTAAATCTGTATGTGTGTATTCATGTTAAAAAGTTAGAGCAGAGGATTTTCTTTTAAATTCAAAAGTATAGCTTTAATTTAAAGTTTGTTTGATTTTTTTTTTATAACATGCAGGAGAAAAATAAAAAGGCAAAACTAATGTTTAGGTTAATAAAAAAGGTTAAAAAATAAACACCTTTAGAGGAAATGTCAGGCATAGGGGGGCCTTGCAAAACTGACCCGAGAAGAAGGGGGACCTGATATAAAAAAGGTTGAGAACCCCTGTAATAAAATAATATGTTGCAAGCTAGCACTGAAAATAAACATGTTTAATATATTAATGTTTGACTTTTGTGTTTGTTGGTTTTTTTTTTTTTTACTAAATCGGAATCGAAACTGGGAATCGAAAAGAATCGGAATCGATAAGTGGAATCGGAATCGGAATCGAAATCGATAAAATTCAAACGATACCCACCCCTATTTTTTACTCACAATTTCAAGTTTATATCTCACAAGTGAACATAATTGCTAGAACTGCTCCGAGAGCCACTTCCTTTATACATTTTACAGTTTCTTTTGAGAAAAATCATATCACATAAACCAACCCCTTAAAATGAAAGTTTAGTTTAACTTGAAGAAACTGTGAAATATATTTCCTAATGTAATGATTTTTTTTATTTTTTTTTTAAATTAAATTATTTATTTAGAGATGCATTTAAACACCCATTAAAAGAAAATGAATGTAAAACACAGAATTTGGTAAAAGGAAAAAGAAATAATGATAAAATAAAATTGAGAGAAAAACATAATTATAAAATAATTATTTCATAGGGCCTTTAAAAATAATTTTTGTTAAACTTTTAATTTATTTACGAGCAAAATGTAAACACACAACACAGTATTTCTGAAAAATAAATAAATTTGTTTTTTAATAAAATAAATTATTTAGAGATGCATTTGATTATATAAAAAAATCCATGGAATCCAGAAAATTAATGTAAAACACAGAATGTGTAAAAAAATAAAAAAATAAATATATATATTTTTTAAATGTAAAAAAAATTAAATAGTTTTTAAAAAATAAAATCCATTATTCAGAGATGCATTTGTTTATTACAAATTAAATGGAATCCACAAAAATTATGTTAAACAGAATTTGGTTAAAAAAATATATAAATGAATTAAATTGCGAGGGGAAAAAATCTTTTATAGGGCCTTAATATAATTTTGTTAAAATTTTTATACATTTATGTACCATAAAATATAAATACACAACACAGTATTTCTGAAATAAATAAATTAGTTTCTAAATAAAATAATTTTTTTACACAGAATTTGATTTAAAATAAAATAAATAAATTAAAAGGGGAAAAAAAATATTTTATTAAACATTTAATAAATATGTTTACCAGAAAAACACAGTATCTTTAAAAAAATAGATTTTTTTTTTCATAAAATCAATTACTTACAGATGCATTTGATTATTAAAAAAAATAATAATAATAAAATTGAATCCAGAAAATTAAAGGAAAACATTATTTGGAAATAAATACAATTGAGAGAAAAATAAGTATTTCATAGGGTCTTAAAAAATATTATTTAAATAAATTGCTGTTAAATTGTGTACGTTTCATATGTTTGTGTACGACGATTTCAATTAATTAGACATGCTTTTTGATTAATAAATGTAATTTAACCATTAACACAAAAATGGAATCCAGAAAAAGTAAAACACAAAAAAGGGAATTGGGAAAAAAAAAAAGAAATAAAATGAAATTTGGGAAAAAATAAAACTGACTACCCTTTAAATGTTTGCATACAACTCAGTTTGATTATTATATCTAAAAATAAATAGCAGTTGAATTAAAGTTGTTGTTAATTTAGTTGAGAGATTTTCTTTCCTTAAGGAAAATTTAGATGTACTGTACCTGTTATATATATCCAAATGAATCGATGTTGAATCAATATTTGAATGGAATTGAATCAAGTGCTTATGAATCAATCAAAGTGAATGGTGAAATTTGTGTCGATACGCAACTCTAGTCAATGTACGTATAAGTTTGTATTGAAACAGGAATTCTAGGCTCCTAGTAACCTTGCTGATATTCATATTTTTGTCTCTCTTAAACCAAACCTGTTTTATCTTCATAATATGAATCCGGATGAAATGTTCACTAGAATCTACTTCCTAGATTTCTTTGTGAATGTGACCAGTGTTTATCTTTAAAAATACCAGCAGGCTGCTCCTGATGGTAAGAGGCGAGCACAGTCTGGTCAACTGTTCCCTTCTCAGACAGAGAGTTAATGATTGCAGCTGAAGCTAGATTAAGAGCAGCACTTGTTTGTTTTTTGGCTGTGTGAAGAGATAAAGCCTGAAGTGTTGCCGTGTGTGGGGGTTTTAGCTTAGCTCAGAGGAATGTGTAGGATGAAGTCCATTCGTCATGTTTTCTGATAGTTGTCTCGGATAACCGAGAACTTTCAGGCATGAGCGTTTGGATCGATTCCTGAGAGCTGTGAGAGAATGATGTATTGAAGATATTAATGCATGTGAAAGTGACTATAAAATGGGTTTTACTGCATGGTTGTCTAGTTGTAGTAATCTATTTATGTACTGAGTTTGTCAGGCGTCTGTTGTTCATATTCCCTTTGGTCAACACAGACTTTCAAGTAGAAGATAACGTAAAGAGGCCTGGGTTATCTTTAAAAAACGTTCTTTATCTAATCCCTTGAGCTTTGATTGCCGATAAGCATGATTTCCTCTTAGTCTTTCTCCACCCTGAAACTACAGATTTGAGTTTCCTGATGTGGTTTGAGTGTAAGGTCCACTAACGGACCGATAGTTTGTTTCCCGGTCTTGGGCTTCTCTAGTGTTTTCCATTTTGATGTGAGTCCAAGCATCCTACGTGGGAATTTTTTTAACTACAGTATTATTCTGTGAGAGAAAAAAAAATACATCTAGGACTCCCCCAATAAGAAAATACACTACCAGTCGAAAGAGATTTGTAATGTTTTTTTAAAGAAGTTTTTTCTGCTCAGCAAGACTGCATTTATTTAATCCAAAGTATGGCAAAAGCAGTAATATTGTGAAATATTTTTACTATTTAAAATAACTGCTTTCTGTTTAAATGTATATTTTTTTTAAATGTAATTGATTCCTGTGATCAAATCTAAACTTTCATCATTACTCTAGACTTCAGTGTCACATGATCCTTCAGAAATCATTGTAATATGCTGATTTGCTATTCAAGAAACATTTTATTATTATTAATATTAATATTAATATTTAAAACAGTTGAGTACTTTTTTTCAGTATTCTTTGATGATTAGAAAGTTCCAAACACCAGCATTTATCTGAAATAAAAAACTTTTCTAAAATACGCTATAGCATTCAAAAGCTTGGAGTCAGTATAATTTACTTTATTTGATTTTATTAGATTTTTGGGGGCTAATTAAAACATTTATTTAGCAGGAATGCTTTAAATTAATGATAAAGACATTTATAATATTACAAAAGATTTCTGTTTCAGAAAAATGCTGTTCTTCTGAACTTTTTATATTTATCAAAGAAACCTGAAAAAAAATCTACTCAGCCATTTTCAGCATAATTTTTTGAGCAGCAAATCAGAATATTAGAATGATTTCTGAAGGATCATGCCACTGGAGTAATGATGCTAAAATTCAGCTTTGAAATCACAGGAATAAATTATATTTTACAATATATTCAAATAGAAAACAGTTATTTTAAATAGCAAAAATATTTCAAAATTTTACTGTTTTTGCTGTACTTCGGAATAAATAAATGCAGGCTTGGTGAGCAGAAGAGACTTCCTTAAAAAAAAAACATTACAAATCTTACTGTTCAAAAACTTTTGACTGGTGTTGTATATTTATATGTTTTATACAGGTTTTGAAATTATATTTTGGGGAATTATTTTTCAATATCATTATCGGACTCTTTTGAATAAATTGGATTGGCTTTTTTATGGAAGATGTTTTAATATGCTGAGTTTAGTACATTGACTTTTGTGAAAAAAAAAACCAGCTGATCACTTTATCACTTAAATTCCTCAATGCATTAAAC